>NC_090270.1:134189313-134489313 GCF_040414725.1 Anabrus simplex | reverse complement strand
ACATGGTGATCACTGATGGTAGTAATAGCGGGCCGTAAGTCTCAATAAATTAGGTTTGCGACCAATGTTTATACGACATTTTTTTCTTCGTTTGTTGCGTGCTGCCTCCTCTGCAAATATTAGAAACGTTTTTAAGGACACTCTGTATATATTTAGATTTCCAGCTGCCATGTTTCCTGAATCCATACTTGTGAAGAAGATAAGGGATAACACGTAAGTAGCATTCCTTTTTAAAAATTAGCTGAGGTTAACAAGAGGATTCTCGGTTAGAGAGTCGACTGCGTCAAGGATGTCCCCCACGCATAGTTTCTTTTTAATCACCCTTCCCACTGCTGTCATTTGTCAGGTTGCTCAGTCGAGTGCTGGTAATGGAAATTTATAAATACGTTTTCAAGCGCCGTATCTTTAAAAGAAAAAATGGTTAACATAAAGTAGTGCAGGTTAAATTGGGAGATTTAAGACCGATATTTAAATGTTAATGGAGGTAAAACTGAAGGGAAAGTTAGATAACCCCTACCCCAATCACCGCACGTGCCTGATACGCGATTATGCGAACCTTGTCATCTGCCAGAGTCTGCAGCAGGACTGTATAGCTCAGACTGTAGACTTCGCTGGCCTTCTGAGCTCGTCGGCAGGTTCGATTCTGGCTCAGTCCGATGGTGTTTGAAGGTGTTCAGTTGCGTGAGCCTCGTGGCGGGAAATTTACAGACGCGTTTCCATGGCTAAATGGTTAGCGTGCTGGCATTTGGTTACAGGGGTGCCGGGTTCGATTCCCGGCAGGGTCGGGAACTTTAAACATCATTGGTTAATTTCTCAGGCACAGGGGCTGGGTATGTGTGTTGTCTTCATCATCATTTGATCCTCATCACGACGCGCAGGTCGCTTATGGGAGTCAAATAGAAAGACCTGCACCTGGCGAGCCGAACATGTCCTCGGACACTCCCGGCACTAAAAACCCATACGCCATTTCATTTTACTGACGCGTTAAGGAACTCCAGAGAGACGAAATTGTGACACACAGTTATCTCCGAAAACCACAAAAGTAGTTATTGGATCGCAAAACCAGTATTATTATCCTCACTCTCGAGTCACACAGACCCCACATGAATTTATACATTTGAAGTGTCTTTCTGACTGAATCATATTCTCTCTCCGACTCTCTCTCATTTGAATTTAGTTGGCTCTGTTGCAGGACACTTATCAAGGTACTTCAAGGTCCCTAAAATCAATGAGCGTCCTGCGCTCCTGCCACAAATATTATGTAAAAAATGGGTTCCTCTAGACCAGGGCCTCTCAGGGTGCATGCGCCGTGCAGTGCACGGGCGCAAGGTGCAGGAGACGACTTCACTAGGTTGATCAGAGTGCTAACTCCCACTCCACTTCCCCTACACCTGTCTCACCCGTTCGGCCTGTCTTCGCCTTCTCCACCTTCCCCGCTGATTCTCCCCTCACTGCGAAATGTTTATGTGCGGTGAGCGGTGACACTGTTGTATGGGACAACGTTACCGGTGTTAAAACACTCTTCCTTCAATTTGGTTTGAGCAGACAATTTATCATCTCTAGCTCTTCTTTTCCTTTATCTTTGCAATGATACCAGTTATGCCTGCAACAAGGGGCCGGCTGACAGCGATTTGAGAGCCTTCTTTAAATTACAATCACAAATAGGCCTACTCGCAAGCAATCTAGTTTTCATACAAATCAAAGCAGGAAAAAATACCTTTCACATATGCATGTGGAACCAAACATAGAAATAATCTTAGCTGCTTTTCGATGCAGCTTAGGAAAATCTTCCTTCGATAAATTCTCGTAGAATTTGAGCAAAGCCTTTGTATTGGAAAAAAAGAATTTTTTGAATAACTTATCACATAATTATTGTTCCACGGATTAAGCATTTGGCTTTATCGTCACGATTGACAAAGAAATACGAAAGTTCCCAGTTCGATAGAAATGGACTTTCGGAAGTCTTTGCTTTCTTTGAAACAGGTTGCTCCATTATTATGTTGTTGTCTTGCGCTTATCTGTTTTACTAATAAACAAGCCGTCTATCACCGAACGCTTCGTCGCTCTCAGCGCACTACACCATCCGAGTCAAGCCGAGTTGAGTCGAGTCGGAACGATGCACAGTGCACGGAATATCTGCGCCTCGATATGCACGCGTGAGATTTTGAGCGTTTGAGACGCCCTGCTCTAGACCCTAGTGTGCAGTCTACGCCATTTTAATATGAATGTGCTTTAGCTTCAGTTTGTTGGTTAGTTAAGATAATAATTGTAAGAAAGGAGTACAACAGAGTAATCCACCGAAAAAGAGGAAAGTTCGAAAGTAGTCAACCCAAAAAGAGTACATGCACTGTTAAAAGGGTGGGGCATAAGTTTGGAAACACTGCCCATGATGTTTGTTCACGCTTGAATGGTCATAACGTGACGCAGTGAGTAGGTTTCCGCAAGAATGGGAATTTGCATTTACAAGAAGTATCATTAATCATCTGTTGGATGGAGGACCTGAATGTCCAGTCAGGTGCGGAGTTCTTCCTCGAGCTGGTCACGATGATCCATGCGTGGCGGTCAACTGGGGAACCATTTACTCGAAGAGGCAGGAGCCATCGTATCCCCAGTTCGTCACCTAGCAAGGGACCGCATTTAACAGGGGCGGCCGTACCTTATGTGCTGAAGTGCTGCAGCACATTGCCTATTGGAAAAATAAATTAGTTTAAAAATATTATCTACAATCAAATGCAGTGCATTGAAAAAGACGTCAGCCAAAGAATAGGAAATTATTCAACTCCCCTCACAACCAGGTAACTACTGCTGCGCTCCACGCCGGGTGCTGTGCGATCACAGCTCAGCGTTCAGCGAGAATGTCTTAGCCAGAAACCAGGAACTCTGCCTTTTGCGCATGCGTGCCGAACTTTTCCGATACAAAGATAATGTGTTCCGATAGGCTGTGGAAACAACAGCCAAGACAACATTTCACAGCGATTCTTCGTTCGACCACAGAGGGGCAGCACTAGCACTAGTCACACTTGCATTACGACCGATATGAGAACGTGGCAGCTGGGACTCTCTTGACTCGGCGGTAGTATTTAACAGGGAATCGCACAAAGCAAACGGAAAAACAAAATACTGTAGAGCTGTTCCCGCCAGGTTTTTTAATACCAAAGATGATAGAATACTACCAACTTGCCTATTCCATAGCCACATTTGTAAATCGATGAACTATAAAAATTGCACTTTTTATGTTGTCAAAATAAGGACATGACATTTATTTATTTATTTTATTAATATCTTTCTGTACATGGCGGGGCTCAGGCTATGAAGCCTGCTATTATGCCAAACCATATAATTGTACACCTGTGTAAACAGAACATTATAACTACTTAAAAATAAGTTGGTTTTTTTTTGCTAATTGTTTTACGTCGCACCGACACAGATAGGTCTTATGGCGACGATGGGACAGGAAAGGGCTAGGAGTGGGAAGGAAGCGGCCGTGGCCTTAATTAAGGTACAGCCCCAGCATTTGCCTGGTGTGAAAATGGGAAACCACGGAAAACCATCTTCAGGGCTGCCGACAGTGGGGTTCGAACCTACTATCTCCCGAATACTGGATACTGGCCGCAATTAAGCGACTGCAGCTATCGAGCTCGGTAAAAATAAGTTTAATATAATTTAAAATTAACGTGAAATGTAATTTAATAATTTGTTTCTAACATTTTAAAATGAATTTATAGCATTTACTATTATTAAAACTATACCTCGAAAATTGTCAATGTTACTAATCTTACATTTACATTTTATTCATTTGACTTAATCTAACATTTGAGGGTACTTCTTGGAGTAAATTATTCTGATTGTAGATAAAAGTTCCAGCACATTCTTTTGAATACCTTTGGGTTGCTTATGTCTCTAATTTCAGCCGGGAGGGAATTCCAGAAACGTATGGTCCCCGGTACAAATGAGTTGTTATACATTCTACTGTGGTGAATGGGGATGGACAACAGGGATCGTGTTGATGACCTTGCGGGTGTTCTGCCTGAGGGAGAGAGGTAGCTGAAATCTATTCTCAGGTAGTCTGGTTTACCTGTTCGCAGTATTTTGTGCAGAAGAGAAACAGCATGGTGCTTGCGTCTATCGCATAATCTTAACCAGGACAGCTGATGGAGGAATGGGCTGATGTGGGAATGGAGCGGAACATTTAGAATGAATCGAATGCAGGCATTATGTGCCCGTTGAAGTTTGGAACCAAGTGAATAACTTATGTTATTATAGACTACGTCACCATAATCAAATATTGGTAGAATTAATCCTTGAACGAGCAGTTTCCTGGTTTTGACAGGAAGAAAGTCCCTCAGTTTGTGCAGTGAGTGTAATGAGCCGAATACACGTTGACAAATTTTTTTACGTGCTCTGACCAACTTAAATACTTATCAAAAATTATTCCAAGGTCTTTCAGTGTTATAGGTGTTTTATTGATCTTGATAACCGGTATATTGATACTTTCTAACTTGGCATGCGCCTTTTTAGATCCTATTATGATGGCTTGTGATTTTAATGGGTTTACCTTCAGACAGTGGCTACTAGTCCATTCGTTAATGTTAAATAGGTCTTCGTTTAATTTCATGCTTGCTTCTTGTATGTCATTCGGCTTGGTATGAATATACAATTGGATATCGTCAGCATATAAGTGATATTTACAGTTCGTCAGTTGTTCTGATACGTCATACGGTGATAACACTCCACCCTGTGCTACCCCCATCTCAGTATTTAGCCATCTAGACATATTGTCTCCCACTGACACACATTGTTTACGTCTGCTGAGATAGGAACGTACCCAACATAATACATTATTAGAAAATTTCATCGTTTCTAATTTGGCTAGTAAAATGTCTTTGTCTACGCAGTCAAATGCTTTTGTAAGGTCGAGAAGAATTAGAATTGTCATTTGTCCGTTATCCATTGCTAGCTGAATGTCGTTAGTTACTTTTACCAATGCTGTGTTGGTACTGTAATTCGATCTGAACCCTGATTGATATCTGTCGAGTAAGTTATGATGTAAGAGATAGTCTGTCATTTGTTTGTGTACTAGTTTTTCCAGTACCTTTCCTAGTACAGTGAGGATACTAACAGGCCGGTAATCGTCAAAGGTTATAGGGGTACTATTTTTCGGCAAGGGTCTGATGATGGCATTTTTCCATTTCTCAGGAAAGATTCCCGTCATAAGAGAGGTGTTAATAATGTGCGTTATTGTAAGAAGAATGATGTCTAGAATTTTTCTTAAAAGGGACAGGTTTATTCCGTCGTGTCCGGTAGACCCTGATTTTATGTCATTGAGGGCGCTCTTTACATCACATGGAGTCATATGAGAGAAGTAGAATGTTTCTCCACCATGCTTTCTCTTTGAAGATATTTTGTCAATAGTGGCTCTCTTGGTATTTCCATTCGTCTGGACGTTTCTTGAGCTAAAATAATTATTCAGATCGTCCAAAGGTACACTACAATTACTATCCTTTGTCTTTGTTTTATTTAGACCCATATCGCGGAGAGTTTTCCATACAGCTGCAGAGTTATGTGTATTTAAAACTTCGTACGAGTAGCGTATTTTAGCGTTTCTTATCATCTGCGTTGTTTTATTTGGGAGTCTTTTATATTTCTCAAAATTGTCCTGTGTTGGATATTTCACATAGTAGCTATAGGCTACGTCTCTGTCTTTCATCTGATCACGAATTTCTTGATTGAGCCAAGGGTTAGATGGTCGCTTTACTCGAGCAGTACGTAATGGGGCATGTCTGTCGTATAAAGTTAAGAGAAGTTCGTTAAAATGAGATACTTTGTCGTCAATGTTCTTTATGTACTGAACTGTGTGCCATGGTGTGCTCAGAGCGTCCTCAATAAGGGCTTCTTCGTTCAAATTTTTGAAATCTCTGTATGTGATTATCTTAGGCTTGTATTTTGGACACTTCAAAGAGTATGCAGCGTAAATCATATCATGGCGGGAAAGGCCTGGCACAGGCATCTGTCCATGTGACAATATACGGTCTTTATTGTTTACAACGATTAGGTCAAGGAGTGTGTGCGATGTTGCAACATGGTGTGTGGGTTGTAAGGGCAGAATTGTCATATTAATGGATTCAAACATACATGTTAGTCGCCTAGTTTCAGTAGTTGCATTTGTCAGGTCAGTCTTAAAATCTTCCATTAAAACCATGTGTTCATACCTGGATATTAAATCCTGTAGGGCATCCTCTAGGTCCGTTGTGTTTCCGGTCTTCGGTGGGCGATACACTACACCGAGTAAACACTTCGTACCACGAATTTCAATTTCCACGAACAAGAACTCCGGTCTGTGAGAATATTCACTTGGCGATTTGAATATTACCTTGTATTTCAAATCGTCACGTATGAACATTCCGACTCCGCCTCCAGGCTTCCCTTCTCTATCGTTCCTAATTAAAGTGTATGCACTCATTTTAACCAGTGCTGAAGGGATAGACTGACGCAGCCATGATTCTGAAATCATTATAGCATGCAGATTACAGGTTGAAAATATTTCGGAGAATTCTGAGAAATGTGGGACAATGCTCTGTGCGTTGACATGTGCTATTTGTAGAGAAGTAGGGTAGGGCGCAAGAATGTCTTTGAGTCGGTTAGCGGTATTCTTCGAGGGGGCTGGCACGACGGGGTAATGACCTTCCTGGGACAGTGGTGAAAGGAGGCTGAAATTAGATATATTTGTTTCCTGGTTGCTAAATGCTGCCAACTTGAAAGTTAAATTATGACAACTGATAGTAAGAAGTACCTACTACAACTATAAGATTAGCACCTAAATCAACACTACAACTATGTGGAAAATTAACTTAAGTGAACTAAAATAACTATGACGGTCCTTATATTGCAGAGAGTCTGCTCATGGCTAGTGAATACTGTTCAAATCTGAACGATTAGTAATGGCTATTTTTCGGTTCCCATGTTTTACATATATGATCCTATCGCTAGACCATACGTTTTGGACGGTAAATTTTGAGACTGCGTCCTGAAGAAGCCGGAGTCTTGCTGGGGTTAGGTCCTCGCGGATGGTTTATTCGAGCCCTTTCCTTTAATTAAAAATGGTTAGTTTATAAATGTCACTATAAAACATAACATGTAATTTTGCATTACGACGTTGCTGGTTTTTTTTTCAATGATGTTGGTAACATTGGGAAGTTCTGTTTTTGTGCGCTCACACCAAGTGTTTGAGTTAGTGTATATTTTGCCACTGCAGGTGTTATTGTGTGTTTTAATTGTTACGGAGTTATCCGTGGAAGGCAGAGGTGAAAGGAGGTGCGGGCTGGAATGGGTCTAACTACAAGTTCTAAAGATGAATTAACATTTCAACAAAGGTTATATTTTCAAAACTTAACAATGGTGACATAGAATTTGAAAACTTAACAAGTCAACAACAAGCCAAAATCAGATTCAAAGAAATTACAAGTGCTAGGGGATTATTACAAGGTCTGGGCTTCGAACCCCACAATCACAATCCTTGAGCTATTAGCCCAACTTTACCAAGGTACAAAATTGAACAAAGGGGCAGAAAACCCCATCATGCCAAGGAGCACTTGCTCCTAATTACAATGTTAAGCCTCCTAGAGGCACACAGAGATCAAATTTAGGAAAGAGCAGACCCACTCTCAAAGTTCAAGCCTATCAAAGGCCACAACGAATTTCACTTCTATCTGCCCTCAAGGCACACAAAGAAACAGGGGTATTTAATACCCAACCTACAGGGCCTTCGCAATGAAAATAAAACATCAGGTTAAGTTTCTGGCCCAAATTACAGAGAGGACTGGAGGCGTGAACTTGCACTCCAAACACACTTTTAAAACGTAAGTGGCTCTAGGCCGATACACAGGGGCTAGTCCCAAGCTTGGGAGGTGACCCGTATGAGAAAACTTTAATACATTAAGGAAGAGAAGAAACGGTTATAAAAACGTGATCACCTCAATTTCAAAATGAAGGGGAGTGGAGGGTAAAGCACTCTCTATCCCCGCTTTACAGAAAGAGAGATTTGTAGATTTTACATAGACAGAAAAGGAATTTACATTTTAAAAAGATGGGTTACATATTAAAGGATTCGAACCCTCCCCGAGAGTTAGACTGCTGAGCTAGCAAGGAATAAAGATTTTAAAAGGCCATTACCTTGTAGAAGAACTGCTGCTTGAAGAAAGAGGCGCTTCCCGCCCCCTGCTACATATCCACACACTGAGTTAGATGTTATACTAGTGGCGTGGAGGTGTACCGCCCGGTACATTAATAATATAGCTTTTATGAGGAATGGGTGTATGTGTTGAGGTTGTTTGCGAGTTTGATCAGTGTGGAAAACTCAGTGGAGAGCTCTTGAAAACCACATACCGGTATGTTTCTAAATATTTTTATTTTTTGGAGTGGGGATGGGTTACAGCACACAACTGATTTTTCGCACCAGCCGCCACTGGCTTCTAAACCAATACAGTATCTTCAAAAGCAAACTTCTAGATTTATTTGACTGTTGACATCGTGATCCATATGGATTCTTTCTTACGTGGAAGCCGAACTATAGGGACGTAAATTCTCATTTCATAAATTCAATGTGCATCGATCGGAGTTCGAACTACGGCCTCCTTGGTGACAAGCAAGCCAGTACATATACCACTCCTCTATCACGACTTTAGAAAGTTACTTCCTTAAGTCAGCTCTCGTTGAGATCATTGGAGAACAGTTGTATTGTACGAGGTTGGTACAGTGCCTTCACGGTCAGCTAGTTCTGATTCGATTCCAACCTCCGCCATGAATCATATTGCTATCGGTTTAACATCACACTAACACGACGAGAAAGGGTTAGGACTGGGAAATTAGCAGGTGTGGCCATAACCCATTAAGACTCCAATTGCATGTAGGTATCCTATATTGATAGTTTAGTTATCGTAATGTATCATCGTTGCGCCTGCGAAAACTGCTATGTGATAATATTTTTGGAAAAATACTGACCCGCAGTACACACATTATGAAGAGCGAGAATTTCATGACGATACAGTATTCGCACAATACCGAACCTTAGATAACAGTACATTTCCGGCCAAAGTTCGAAGCTAAAATATTTCACACATAGGTTCTTCCGGCGAAACGACGATATGCCAATATGTCTTCTTCTTCTACTTCTTCAAGATGTTCCCCTCGAAAGGTTGCCACTACAATTGATTACGATAAGAGGTTGAGTCTCTCTGAAGATCTCGGTACATGTTTGTCCGAACCAATGAAATGGCGTATGGCGTTTAGTGCCGGGAGTGTCCGAGGACATGTTCGGCTCGTCAGGTGCAGGTCTTTCGATTTGACTCCCGTAGGTGACCTGCGCGTCGTGATGAGGATGAAATGATGATGAAGACGACACATACACCCAGCCCCCGTGCCAGCGAAATTAACCAATGATGGTTAAAATTCCCGACCCTGCCGGGAACCGAACCCGGGACCCCTGTGACCAAGGGCCAGCACGTTAACAATTTACATTCGAACCAATGACGTGGGACCTTAACCAGAACTACTATAATACCTTCCGATAGATGAAATTCTTCCTATTTTTCCCTTAAACATGAGTTGAAGAAGTTCATATCGTTCGCCTCTCAAGACGTATTTTATGTGCTAGAGCTCCCCCCCCCCCCAATTTGATGATCACCGAAGTTGTTTACTTTAAATCATCCGTCTACTGTGGGCTTCCTTGTTAGTTTTCGTTTCTATCGAGGGTATTTGCATCATTTTCCTGTATCAATTGTTCTTCGAGTCATTAGTTCATAGATTTGCTTCTTACCGGTTACACTTCCCTCAAAAAGACAACTGAACAAGTCCTGGGTGTTTTAAGATGTGTCCTGTCATTCTATCTCTCCTTCTCCTCAAATTTAGCCAAATCGAACTCCTTTCAGCAATTCGATTCAGTATCTCTTCATTCGTGATTCGGTCTACCCATCTCACCTTCAACATGTGACACCCCATTTTAAAAGCTTCTATTCTCCTTCTTTCTGAACTCGTTACCGCCCATGTTTTACTTCCATACATTGCCACACTCCGGACGAAAAAAACGTCTTTCCTATATCAATTTTCGAAGTGAGCAAATTTATTTCCTTAAGAAAGTCCTTCCTTGCTTGTGCTAGTCTGCATTTTATGTCCTCCTTATTTTTGCCATCGTTATTTTATTACCCAAGTAGCAATATTCTTCTACTTCATTTAAGAAAATCTAATATTTCCTGCATCACATGACTTCGTTCAACTACACTCCGTTACTTTTGTTCTGGACTTACTTATTTTCATCTTTTCATCAATTGTCCATGTCCGACTCGTTGGCTGAATGGTCAGCGTACTGGCCTTCGGTTCAGAGGGTCCCAGGTTCGATTCCCGGCCGGGTCTGGGATTTTAACCTTAATTGGTTAATTCCTGCGGCACGGGGGCTGGGTGTATGTGTTGTCTTCATCATCATTTCATCCCCATCACGACACGCAGGTCGTCTACGGGCGTCAAATAGAAAGATCTGCACCTGGCGAGCCGAACCCGTCCTGGGATATCCCGGCACTAAAAGCCATACGACATTTCATTTACTATGTCTATACCTTCAGCAGTTTGTACAGATCTTCTGCAGACCCAGATAAAATAGCAATATCGTCGGCAAATTTCAGGGTTTTAATTTCCTCTCCTTGTATTGTGATTCCCTTTCCAAATTCCTCTTTGATTTCCTTTACCGCCCGTTGTATAAATATTGGGACCTTTCCCACCGTCCCCCATGACTCATGGGGCCATGTGACAATAAACCAACCCTTTCGGGTCACGAACACATGGGACCATGCTCCACGGAAGTCGATAGTCAAGGGACCTTTTCGGCCTGTGCCGATTCCCCCTCATTGGGATTGTATATTTAATCCACTCACATGAGAAGTCATCGCCCATACAGCACAGCAAGGTCAATGCTACTCTCCCGTTCCTGAGGTCTGAACACGGACTCCTCAGGTTCGAAGACCGTTCGCGGCATGTAGAGCCTATCAAACTTAAACTATCTTAAAGGCCTACAATGAATGGAAGAGGTTTTTGGATGCCTGTTTTTCGGTAGAGATAGGCACAAATAAGTTTTTCCCATTTTACTAAGGCGCTCGTTGAAATCTATACAAACAATATGACATCCTTGGTAAACTAATATAAATTTGACAAACTAAATGCACTTACTTAGCAACGGTAAAATCCGTGCTACCATCCATCAGCTAACCTCATCCACATTCCACAAGAATATCTATGTGGATGACCACAATTCCTAATAATATTTCAAATGAAAGAAAAACTTCCATCCGAACCAACAATCTGATGGATACCTAATTTGACATAATACAAATCACCCGTTGAACATTAAAACTGTTGAGTGTTACACAAAAACAAAAATAACAAATATTACCTATTTACAGTTACAATTACGAGCCATTTCCCTCCAAATGCCAGTATCCCCTGGGACCGAATCCCACATCACTAAGCTAAATTTTACTTACACTAACCCAGTTACACCTCGGAGTGGTCGTCTATCTTACATCTACCGCCACCAAATTTTCCGTGACAATGTGGGCGTCTGGAACAGATGATGATGAAGCCAGCAATCCTGAGCCAGATCCAGATTATGAAGAATACATGTCCGGCAACAGAATACCTCCAGAGGGTATACCAGGTTTGGATCTTAGTGATCCTAAGCAGTTGGCAGAGTTTGCAAGACCTGGTCATAAAATGAAAGTGAAGAAACAACCTAGTGATGGAGTGGACCGTACCATTGCCTGTCCTCATAAGGGGTGTACTAAAATGTTCCGGGACAACTCAGCTATGAGAAAACACCTCCATACTCATGGACCACGTGTTCATGTGTGTGCTGAATGTGGGAAAGGTCCCAATATTAAAAATGAGAAGGGGGCAAACTGAAGCCTTGACACCTGTATAATACAACTTTAAATAAAAAGGACAAAGTCACCTCCGTACAGGCCATGAAGGCCCTTGGAGGAGTGGAAGGTAAAGGCTTCCATCATTGTTAACCGCGGCACGTGATGGGGTAGAGTGGTTAGCTCTACTTCCGGCCGCCCCCAGGAATTAACCTGGTACTCATGTTTGGTGTAGGCTGAGTGAACCTCAGAGCCATATGCACCTCCGGAAGTGGAAGTCTCGTTTCTTAAATTTTACGACTTCCTGACGGGGATTCGAACCCACGTCCTTCCGGGCAAACCGAGCACGCCTTTACCGCCTCGGCCAGGCAGCCCCTAATACAACTTTAAATACGAAGATATAAACAGTTTTCTAGAGGTACTTTGTTCGGGCAATATGAGCTATTCTCGAAATAGGATAAGAATTTAAGGGTAGAAATATGTATTTTATCTTGCTATCGGTTTTACGTTGCACCGACTCAGACAGGTCTTACGGCGACCATGGTATAGGACAGAGCACGGTTACTAGACTAGTAACCGTGGGACAGAGCTAGGGCTAGGGAGGGAAAGACCATGGCCTTATTTAACGTAATTGGTGTAAAAATGGCTAATTACGGAAAACCCCTTTCAGGGCTGCCGACAGTGGTAATTAAACATACCATCTTCCGACTACAATCTCATTGCTGTGTGACATGAACCGGTCAAATAACTCGCTCAGTAAATATCTATTTCACACAATACAGAAATTTTTATTCATTTATGATAATAACAATGTATGTTTTGAAGGCATGATCATTCTTGCTCAAAGACACCAATCATTTGGTTTATTACCGAGCAAGTTGGCCGTGCTGTTACGTTCGCGCGGCTGTGAACTTGCATTCGGGAGTTAGTGGGTTCGAAATCCAACGTCGGCAGCTCTGAATATGTTTTTCCGTGGTTTCCCATTTTCACACCAGCCAAATACTGGGGCTGTACCTCAGTTAAAGCTACCTTCCCAATCCTAGTCCATTCCCAGCATTCCGTCGCCGAAAACCTTCAGTGTGTTATTGCGACTGTAAACATGAACGATTTTGTTTATGAAACTACCAGTGGTGGTCCGCGACAGTTTACTCTGGCAGGGCTGCGCCGCCATCTCTTCCCCTCCCCAATCGGTCCAGTTTTCACTGACCAACACCACGATACTTTTAGATGAATAATAATATTAACCCGATGACACTGGCTGAATTGAAATCTGCTTGCACTACAACATTAATCAATTAATTAATTACATTACAATGGCATTTATGCACACACAGTTACAGGCTAACAGCTAATGCAATCCCGACTACTATTGCACTGCACTGTTTCACTGATCACAATCACAAGTTATAATAACGACATTCATGAAAACAAGGAAACAGTGCACTCCCGAATTTCTCTCTCCTTGTTCAAATTTCAAAGCATAAAAACGTATTTAACCAATTTGACCACCCTACAAATAGTGCCGTCACGTTATGTTTACATTTTGAATCTTTATTTTAGCTTCTTTATAGAACTGAATTGTTTAAATAGTCAGTATAATGGAATTCATTGTTTTGTAATATGTTTTGGAATTAATCTCTAACAACAATTAATGTAATACTTCGGGGGAAAAGCCCAGGTACATTTTAAGGTGATTGGCGATGTTGCTGAGGGATCCGCCGTTCAGCGCTTACACCCGCCTGCACGCTTCCTTCCCCTGACAAGTCCGTGTTGTCCTTCCTGGCTCCTCCCGCACCGCGCACACTTGCTAAGTTTAGGGACCTTATGAGGGCTCTCCTGCCACAGTCCGAGCGCCTCAAGACTAAAGAGAAAACATTGTGCTACTGGGCAGCAGCCACAGTCTCCGAAATAATAAAGATAACGTTGCCTTTGCTGGTGGGACGTAGTGTTTACAGTGCACTATGTCTTTTGATATACTGTAGGCTAGAGCAATTTTGTTACTTTCATTGATCTGTCTCACAAGGAAACATCGGCAATGGGTAAGTCGCCGATCGCGATGAAACTTGTAAAACACATTGAGGTACACGTACAAATGATGTCGGCATCAATTTTGGGTGCCAACATTCATTAGGGCGTTAGCTACGGGGCCTAAAAGTTGCGACATTTCAAATTCCGCGCGATCAGCGATGAATACCTGCTGGCCAATGCTGAGCTGGCACACTGCGTATCTGGAGACACGCCTCTGCACCTCCTCCCCTCCCCGCTCCAATTGGTTCGCCGCCGCACGTTCTCCTGCGCCCCGCGCTTGCCGGCCGCTTAGCTGTCGAAGAGAACCGGTACTACACTTTGCGTACTCTATCAGCCTTCCTCATATCTCTCCTTTGTAATTTCCACATTGTATTAGTCAGTTTACGTTTCCTGAAACGTTTATGAAAACGTTTGCACCGGGCGAGTTGGCCTTGCGGTTAGAGGCGCGCGGCTGTGAGCTTGCATCCGGGGGATAGTGGGTTCGAATCCCACTGTCGGCAGCCCTGAAGTACCGGTACAGTAAGACTACAGGTCTGCCTGTGATTACTGTATATCTATTGCATATATAAATGCACATCTTTTTTATGTTTCAAGGTTTTTCTTATTACCTCAAACTTTACTACATTCCATGTCATACTCATATCGAAGTTGCCTATGCATTAAATTAATTTATATTCGACCACCATTGCTGCAATTGAAATGTGTTGTGCCAGTCACTGCAAAACATAAATAACGAAGGAGACGCATTTCTGCAGCGTATTGTCACCATTGGTGAGATGTGAGCATAAGCCTACGAGCCTGAATTAAAGCTTCAGTCGAATGAATGGCGTCACCATGTCCATATAAATTTCGACAGAAACCCAGTCGCCCAGTCAGGTGAAGTTTATGCTGATTGTGGTATACGACTACGAGGGTGTTATTCTTACGCATGCTGTGTCTGAGGGACAAACCGTTAACAGTGAATACTATTGCCCATTTCTGGAGCGACATCTGCGTCCGGCTATGTGGCACAAACGTCCACTTTTAATGCGAGACTACTGTCCTATCGCGTTATCATGTCGCAAGCAATGTCAAGCTCTTATTGCAACGGTGGCATTGGAAGGTCTTAGAACACCCTCCGTACTCGCCAGATATGAGTCCTTGTGACTTTTACCTGTTTCCGAAGTTGAAGGAACCGCACCGAGGCCGTCGATTTCCTGACGTGACATCTTTTGTAATCCGCACATTAGGGCGCTTCGTCGCTGTCATCAACAGAGAACGCTTTGCCAATGGCCCCCAACGGCTTCCCGACATTTGGCAAACGGTAATATCCTTTACGGCTGACTACGCTGAAGGAATATAATGCAATATTGTACTTACTAGTTCATTGAATATTGCGTTGTATCAATATTGCCAGTACTTTACGTATAGCTCTCGTAGTTGAAATTCAAGAGGACAAATTTGGGGAAATATTCTTTTATAGGAAGAGCAGTTAACCAAGGAATACATTTCCAGATTCTTTGAAAGTAAGTAAGAAAATACTAGGCAAACAACTGATAGAAAATCTGCGACCTGAGCGACTGCCCGAAATGCAGATCAGTTGTGATTTATTTATTTATTTATTTATTTATTTATTTATTTATTTATTTATTTATTTATTTATTTTTTGGAGATCGCTAAATTTCTTGTGGATCGAAATTCCCGTATCCTTCTCTCTAGCCGGATCTCACGCCTGTATTGGCAGGTACTCTGTTTACTTTGTATATTGGGATCATCACGTGTATATACCGTATGAACAATGTTATTATAATCTGTGTGAAGAAACACAAGCACGTCAATTTCGTTATAAGTATAGTTTAGGCATCGTTCGGGAACCTGTTTCCTTAGAACATTAATACCAAAATTCGACGAAGGAAATTCGCATTCTGTATCGTCAGGAACTATTGTGTATTCATTCAAACACTCAATTTAAGAATCTGCAAGTAAACATGTTAATCAAAAACAAAAATGTAACGTAAATTTTTATCTTATAGCAGTTGTGTAGTATTATTTGAAGTAGTTCCACATACTGTACATGAGTTGATTATGTTTGAAAGTACAGAAGATATGAGTAAAATTTTGTACATAATTCAAATTTATTAAGGATGAGCTGTGTGTGTAATAGAAAAATTGTTAGTGTAAATTGTATAATATTTTATTTTATTCGATTTGATTTGATTTGATTTGATTTGATTTGATTTGATTTGATTTGATTTGATTTGATTTGATTTGATTTGATCAATTTTCAGAAAACCGTCCACAGAACATCGAACAACAAAAGAATAGACTCAACTATACTGATTTCTTATAGACATACAACTGTACCGCAGACAGACACGAATAAGAGATCTTGCAACCTGCACCGTGGACCACGAGCTGAAGACCTGCTGGGTATTTGAAATATCTGACCAGTCTTTAACATTTCTCTAGTCCGTGAGCCGTGTCCTGTGATATATGTCCTCGGCTCCTTCATCTTCCATCTTCAACAGAGCACGGACCGTGTCCTGTCCGCAGTGGAACGCACCGGAAGCCAGCGTGTACTGCCCATCGCAAGTAGAGCGTGCTAAAGGGACACGAGTTCGAACCTCCCAGTAGCTGCATCACTTCACAGAGTTCGTGCAAAGGTAATTTCTGATTTTCAATCCTTACCATTTGCAGATAGGGGCTGTCTGGTCGAGGCGGTAAAGGCGTGCTCGGTTCACCCGAATGGACGTGGGTTCGATTCCCCGCCAGGAAGTCGAAAAATTTAAGAAACGAGATTTCCACTTCCGGAGGTGCACATGACCTGAAGCTTACTCAGCCTACACCACAAACGAGTACCAGGTTAATTCCTGGGGGCAAAGGCGGCCGGACCTAGAGCTAACCACTCTACCCCACTAAGTGCCGAGGTTACGGATAGTGGAAGCCTTTACCTTCCACCCCTCCAAGGGCTTTCATGGCCTGTGTGGAGATGACTTTGCTTTGCTTTACCATTTGCAGATACAACATGTGAAAAACTCATCGTTAACGTTTCATTTAGAAATAGAAATGTCCTCCATTGTATTTTATTTTCCGCCGCGCTGAGTGGCTCAGACGATTGGGACGCTGGCCTTCTGGCCCCAATCTGGCAGCTTCGATCCTAGCTCAGTCCAGTAGTATTTAAAGGTGCTCAAATACGTGAGCTTCGTGCGGTAGATTTACTGGCACGTAAAAGAACTCTTGCGGGACAAAATTCCGGCACCTCGGTGTCTCCTAAAACCGAAAAGTAGTTATTGGGACGTAAAACAATTATTATTATTATTATTATTATTATTATTATTATTATTATTATTATTATTATTATTATTATTATTATTATTATTTCCTTTTCCGAGTTGGTCAATGTAGCGCTAATTTCGATACGTTTTCGACGATTCTTGGATAGGGAGGCTACATTAAGACCTGACATTTTTTCCGGTATGTACTGTAAATGGAAAACAAAAATATATGTGTATATAGCCTACTGAAAGTGTCATCTTGATGCTGATGATCTACAGATCTTCTACCACTCAAGAACTGATAAATATCAGAATGCTGTACGACAAGTTAACGCAGATTTAAGTCTTATAAGTAATTTTTCATTGAGTAACAATCTCAAAATTAATCCTCTTAAAACGCAAGCAATAATCATCGGCACTTTGAAAAACTTACACGTCTTAAAACAATACGAAATTCCTCCTGTAGCACTAAACAATATCATTGTTTCATACTGTGAAACATTTATGAATCTTGGTATGGCTATAAGCGAAACATTAAACTGGTCGCAATATGTGACGAAAGTGTGCCAAAAGATATGTCAAAGCCTGCGTACCCTGAAGTGGTTTAAAAATATATTTCCTTCGTCCCTGAAAATAAAGCTCATTCAGTCACTTTTGTTTCCAATTCTCGAAAACTGTGACACAGCTTTTATTGACATCAGTAATGAGCAACGCATGGGACTGCAATGAGCCCAAAATGCATGCATCAGGCATTCATTCAACATACGTCCACATGCCCACGTATCCCCATGTTATAGACTGAATGACAGACGTAGACTCCATGAAACTACTTTGGTGTATCAAGTGCTTTCTGGAAACACTCCTCCTTACCTATCCACCAGATTTCGCTCCCTTAGTTCACTACACCTGTTCAATACCCGGTCAGGCTGTACGCTGGAAATTCCTGTACATCGAACCGCAACCTACAACAGATCACCTCCACGAGCTGGTGTAATGAAATCCCAATGACACCAAGGAAGCTAAATCTAAGACAAAGTTTAAAATCCCCTGCCAGCGTCATCTTATAAGCCCTTCCAGTCTTTCTTCAGTGGGAATGGGATGCATGAATGAGAGTGAATATGGTTGTTTATTGTAACGTGTTCCAATTTATGCTTTATACTTTAGTTTACTTAATTTAGTTTAGTTAGTGATACTTTAGGTCATTTAAAATTTTATACTATTACCATACATTAAAATGTAAATGGTTGAAATTCTTACACTGTAAAATTGTAAAAATTATATTGTAAATTAGCACTCATTTATATACATGAAGTGTTTAAGTGTAAGAAAGTGCCGGGAGCCCTAACTTCGCCACAATATAGTCGCTTTATGAATAAGAATAAGAATAAGATCTCTCTCTCTCTCTCTCTCTCTCTCTCTCTTCAGAGTCACCGATAGTGGAGTTCGAGCGACGCTATCCTGAAAGCGAACTCAAAGCTCTACGACCCGTCGTGCGTTTCCAAATCGCTCGGTGGACTTGGAGTAGGTGGATGTCATCCAAAGTGTGTGATGTTCCGTATTGTTATGGTGTCTTTACGTGCCATAAATTCAGAGGAAGTGTGATCATGGCTGGGTGTGATAGCAGAGACACATCGTCGCTGAGTTCTCACCAATGCGACCGCGGTTCAAATCCCGGTTATTTCATGTGGGGCTTTTAAAACGAAGAATCACGCCATTGTGGTTCGGATTCCACGTAATGCTCGAGGTGTATGGCTGTGACTACGATATTAACAGTCACGTAGAACTACAAGTTTGTTTATGGTTTTTTTTTTTTTTTTTTGCTAGGGGTTTTACGTCGCACCGACACAGATAGGTCTTATGGCGACGATGGGATAGGAAAGATCTAGGAGTTGGAAGGAAGCGGCCGTGGCCCTAATTAAGGTACAGTCCCAGCATTTGCCTGGTGTGAAAATGGGAAACCACGGAAAACCATCTTCAGGGCTGCCGATAGTGGGATTCGAACCTACTATCTCCCGGATGCAAGCTCACAGCCGCGCGCCTCTACGCGCACGGCCAACTCGCCCGGTGTTTATGTTTTGACCTTGGCTCTGACATTAGTATTGTTTCTTCTTATTCTACTTCCGCCTTTACCACAGATTGAAAGTTCACAGGTGCCAACTGTGTGTTTGAACTTGACCCTGTTTTACTGTCTGATACCCTTGCCGACACCAATCTTATGTGGTGATGGTGATTATGATGATGATGATGATGATGATACTTATTGTTTTAAGGGGTTTAACATCTAGGTCATCGGCCCCTGATGGTACGAAATGAGACGAAATGCAATGACAGAATAAAAATCCAAAGTACTCCACTGACCAGAATTCAAAGCGTGAGGACGAAAAATGAACGGATGGATATGAAGTTAAAACAATCAGTGGAGACGACCCGCAATGCCTCAGTCTCAGAAACTGACGGAAAACAATAGTAATACTGACCAAGTGATTGCTTCTGGGTAGCTCAATACTGAATCGATGATGCTTGCAAGCTAAAGGGGTCCAAAATATGGGTCATCGGCCTCTCATAATGGTACTTATCGCTTGGAAAGTAGAACCATGGTACTTGACATGGTGAGGTACTAATCAAAAGTATCGTAGACTCGCGGTATTCCACACATTATGGTACTACTCACAGGTAATGAAATTCGCATATGTAATACAGACCTATGGTGTTTGACACATAGCGGCACCATTTACAGGCAACGCAAGCCTATGGTTTTCATCACATAAGTGTACTAACCACAGGGACTCGTACTATCCCGTGGTGTTCCCTATATAGTGGGTACTAATCATAGGCAAGTCAGAACCCTGGTGTCGTTCATATAGTGCTACTAATCACAGGTACCGTAAAAGACTGACCGCACGGTGCTTCTGATTGCTACTAATCAAAAACCTATTTGGTACCTAACATAGTGCTACTACGCGCAAGTAATAGTGACACATGCTGTTCCCCGCGTGGTGGTACTAATCACAAGTAGTTTCATGGTTCTAATCCAATCATCCCTTGGTCGCCCCTTTTAGTCACCTCTTACGACAGGCAGGGGATACCGTGGGTGTTTTCGTCTGCGTCCCCCACCCACAGGGGGTCCAATCTTATGTGGAGGGATGTATTTACTATCACATATTTCTGTGGTATTTGGTAGTGTGGTGTGTTGTGTGTTAATGAAAATGGTGCGTCTTCTTTCTTTCTTTCTTTCTTTCTTTCTTTCTTTCTTTCTTTCTTAATCCGTTTACCGTCCAGCGTTTGTTTTTCCCTCGGACTCAGCGAGGGATCCCACCTCTACCGCATCAAGGGCAGTGTCCTGGATCGTGAGACTTTGGGTCTGGAGAGAAGGACCAGTACCTCGTCCAGGCAGCCTCACCTGTTATGCTGAACATTGGCCTTGTGGGTGGGGGGAGATGAGAAGACTGGAAGGGATAGATAAGGGCATGACTTTAAGTTAGGTACCATCTCGGCATTTGCCTGGAGAAGAAGTGGGAAACCACGGAAAAGCACTTCGAGGATGGCTGAGGTGGGAATAGAAACCCCTCACTACACAGTTGACCTCCTGAGGCTGAATGGACCCAGTTCCAGCCCTCGTACCACTTTTCAAATTGCGTGACAGAGCCGGGAATCGAAACCGGGCCTCCGAGGGTGGCAGCTAATCACACCAACCACTACACCACAGAGGCGGACGAAAATGGTGCATGTGAAGACAAAATACAAACACCCAGTCCCTAGGTCAGAGGAATTAATTATACCCGGTTAATATCTCGGACCCGGCAGGGAATACAACCCGGGACATACTGAACCGAAGACCGGGACGCTGTCCATTCAGTCAAGGAGATGGTTCTGATGTGTATACCGTTCCAGGATTTTCTCGAAGTTGAAATTACCAGGTCTAAAAAACTAGTGTTATTGTCGCTGCTTTAGTTAAAAGTAATTCAGTACGTTGTCGTCATACCTCTGCTGGCGAGACGTAGTGTTTGCAGTGCACTGTATCTTCTCATTCAGACTAGAACAAATGTGTTAATTTCATTGACCTGTCTCAGTCTCAACCTTGGCTTTGACGAAATGAAAGTGACTGAGGTATGAGCGATGTTAGTAATATCATCACCGGGCGAGTTGGCCGTGCGCGTAGAGGCGCGCGGCTGTGAGCTTGCATCCGGGAGATAGTAGGTTCGAATCCCACTATCGGCAGCCCTGAAGATGGTTTTCCGTGGTTTCCCATTTTCACACCAGGCAAATGCTGGGGCTGTACCTTAATTAAGGCCACGGCCGCTTCCTTCCAACTCCTAGGCCTTTCCTATCCCATCGTCGCCATAAGACCTATCTGTGTCGGTGCGACGTAAAGTCCCTAGCAATAAAAAAAGTAATATCATCTATTCCTTATGAAACCACTCCGTGTTACGAATCGTGTGAAAATGTCTCTCATAGGGTCGTTTGGTCCGTGTATTTCAGTGGACTTGGCAGACTGGTATGTAATAGCAACTTTTGGCTCGGTGAGGAAAGCAACAGGAAATTACCTCACTCCTAATTTCCCTAGTACGCCTCTTCAGTGATGCCTAGGCCGCTATTACAGCTGATAGCGGAGCTGTTGAGGATGAAAGCTGCCTCCAGGCTGAACACTCAACGTAAGTTTCCTTTCATGTTATATGTTTTACGCCCAACTAACTACTTCTTTTACGGTTTTCGGAGACACTGACGTGCCAGAATTTTGTCCCGCAGGAAATCTAACGCTCCAATAAATCTGCCGACACGAGGTTGACGTACTTCAGCCCCTTCAATTACCACGGGATTAAGGTGTGTTGATATTTTGAGAATGTAGGACATAAAAATCTTTCCAGTCTGTCAAACACACAAGATTTCAATAAGAATTATAACACTATAAACATATCTGTAAAAATACACACTATTACACAAAGAATGACAGGTTTCCTTCAACAAGAACATCCTCAGATTCTATCCAATCACTTAAATCATGAGTAAATATGTACAGTATTGTTTACGTTGCGTAAACTTGTCAATGATAGAGGATTAGGTGATAATATGAACAAGTATTAACAAATGATTTTATTAAGCACTCAGTTACACCGTATTAACATAATGAAAAACAAATTTCTGTACTTACCTGGATTGCCGAAGTTTAGTCCGTTGTCACCAAATACTATTTCAGTCGTTTCAATTTTGATAAATTTTTATTCCCGTAGATGTGGAGTTTTGCGAAAACTCCAAACATTTGAAGCTCTGTTAAAGTGATAGATGTTCAGTTTAGTTAAATTTTGATGAGTGCAATTGATTCCTCTCCTAAACTACATGACCTCATATAACTCATTTTCGGAAATTTTGTAGTTGTTGAGTTTTGCAAAAAACGGTCCTCAATTCCCGTTGGGAAAATCAAATTATCACAAATATATCTTTAATTTTCTCGGTCATGACCATTTATCATCAGTTACTGGGTAACTTCGCGTCACCCGTTTTGTGTCGCTAATTTCAGATAACCCCCAGACATAAGAAATATTTATGTCAAAAGAAAGATATCAGTGATTTGTGATACATCCAGTGTGTTAACATCAGATGAAAGTGTGCCCCAATATCCTGATTGATCCCTTTAGCGCTGCGAGAGCTACGGCATGGATAACAGCATTAGAAAGCTGTGATTTTACCATACCAGGGGTGTAGCCAAGGAGGGGAGGTTACTGGGGAGTTACAACCCCCCCTCGCCCACTCTCCCATGGATTTCTTATAATATAAAATAGACGGAAACTTGCAATACACAAGTGAAAGTCAAATCAATGAGCGGGCTCTTCGGAACATTCACAGACACATGATTGCAAAACAAACAGATCTCTTGAATCTAAAACCTCGAAAGTTGGATTTTAGATTGTAATATGAACGTGCCATTCCCCGTAAAACTGTTCACCTTCATCGTATTGTTCATGTTCTGTATTTTAATGTAATAGTTTGTAGTGTACCGGTACTGCAATATGAATATCAACAAAATAATTTACTTGTATCAGTGTCCTCGTGCATGCGTGCACCACACCTTCATTATGCTCTAACATCCTTTTGTAACTATAACCCCTCCCTATCAGTCGGTCCTGGCTATGACACTGTACCATGCAGTTTTCTGTTGGTTACTTCGGAATTATCTTGAGATTTTGTGATAAACAGTAGCCAATACATTGAATATCACAACACCCAGCAACATCGTTAATGCAAATGTTGTTAGCGATATCATGAATTGAGTTCTAATTTGCTGCTATTTTTCTACTGGCGGAAGGTTCTACAAAAGGAGTGTGTTTGGATCGTGGTCCATTGAAGAATCACCCATCCGAACAGAGAAGCAAAAAAGTCTGTTGATTTAGAACAGAAGAGTTGGTTTAAGATGAGTTTTCCCTGATGGTTTGACGACCAGCCGTGCGGGAAGCTGTGGGTACGTGATCTCGAAGAGCAGAGGCCCATTGCGCGTGCATGCCATCGCAAAAAGTGAACTCGTCTCCAATCCTGGAGCCCGCCTAGCCTAGCCAAGTTTACCCGGATGGACATTTGACCGAAATTCATGTTACGAGGGTTGATAGTCCCGTTGTATTATCACTATCATCACCACTTAGTAGGCTGGGTCACGTTCCGAAGAAATACGCGTGGAAGACACTTCAGGTAGTAAAAGTCGCTGATAAAATATGAAAGATTCGGCTGAGATGGAACGGGCGTGTAGCCTACTACGCAATGATGAGAAATGAGACCTTGTAAGTCAATGACTAAACGGATGACCAAGAATACAACATGTGTAATAATCACCCCTAAAGACAACACCGTTTCTTATGGGTACCTTTCTTTTTTTGCTATTTGTTTTACGTCGCACCGACACAGATAGGTCTTATGGCGACGATGGGATAGGAAAGGCCTAGGAGTGGGAAGGAAGCGGCCGTGGCCTTAATTAAGGTACAGCCCCAGCATTTGCCTGGTGTGAAAATGGGAAACACGGAAAACCATCTTCAGGGCTGCCGACTGGGGTTCGAACACACTATCTCCCGAATACTGGATACTGGCCGCACTTAAGCGACTGCAGCTATCGAGCTCGGTCTTATGGGTATCCACAGAGTTTGTATTTACATGGGAGGTGAGTTATATTTTGATATTTTTGTTTCTATCTGCTTTACGTCGCACCGACACAGATAGGTGTTATGGCGACGATGGATAGGAAAGGGCTAGGAGTGGGAATGAAACAACCGTGGCCTTAATTAAGGTACAGCTCCAGCATTTGCCTGGTATGGAAATGGGAAAGCACGCAAAACCATCTTCAGGGTTGCCAACAGTGGGGTTCGAACTGATAGAATTCTTCCTTTCATTTGGGCATTTCAGGGAACACTTATGGTATCTAATTTTATATATGAAAGTAAGCTTGCAATGCCGAATAGTTAATAAAATGAATTTAAGTAATTTTTGATACGTCTTTATAACACAAATTTTCTACCTAAAAGATTGCATTTTACTAGGAGGGTGGGATAACCGAGTGACATTGTAACTACCGTATATTTTTATGATGATGATGATTATGATGATGATGATGATGCTTGTTGTTTAAAAGGGCCTAACATCTAGGTCACTGGCCCCTAATGGTACGAAATGAGACGAAATGAAATGACATATTAAAAGCCCAAAATCCTCTACTGACCACAATTCAAAACGTGAGGACGAACATTGAATGGATGGATGGATATGAATTTAAAACGATCAGTGGAACGGACCCACAGTGCCCCACATGCACAGAAGCTGTTGTAAAACAACAGTATTACTGACCAAGGGACTGCTTCTATAGCACGATACTGAATCGATGATGCTTGTAGTCTAAAGGAGTCCAAAATCCAAGTCATCGGCCCCTCATAATGGTATCGCTAGAAAAGTAGAACCATGGTGTTTGTCATGTTGCGGTACTAATCAAGAGTAGCGTAGATTCGCGGTATTCCACACTTTATGGTACTACTCACAGGTAATGAAATTTGCACATATATTACAGACCTACTGCGTTTCGCACATTGCGACGCCATTGACAGGCAACGCAAACCTATGGTGTTCATCACCTAAGTGTACTAACCACAGGAACGCGTACTACTCCGTGGTGTTCCTCATATAGTGGGTACTAATCATAGGCAAGCCAGAACCATGGGTTCCGTCATCCCATGGTGTCGCTCATAGAGTGCTACTAATCACAGGTACTGTAAAAGCCGTCGCGCTCTCGTTTGCTACTAATCATAAACCTATTTGGTACCTAATATAGTGGTACAACGCGCAAGGAAAAGCGACCCATGGTGTTCCCCGCGTGGTGGTACTAATCACAAGGAGTTTCATGGTTCTAATATGATCATCCCTTGGTCGCCCCTTTTAGTCGCCTCTTACGACAGACAGGGGATACCGTGGGTGTATTCTTCGTCTGCGTTCCCCACCCACAGGGTGTGTGTGTTTGGTCCGCGAGGGGTATTTTCTTTCCCTCAAGTCCACCGGCAAGCCGGTCAGGAACCCCTATACGCCACCTGGGACGCACCACGTGGGAGTATCACCTCTCCCCCTGCTACGCCAGCGTAGTAGGTTCGTAGACCGTATGTTTTCACCAATGTCACCCGGCTCAAATTCCGGCAATAAATGGGTAAACTCACATCCCTGTGGTTCGCATTCCACGGAAAACTAGACGACCTGTAGCTACGATTACGATATGAACACTCACGTAAAACTACACGTCCTGTAGCTATGATTACGATAAGAACACTCACGTAAAAATAGACGTCCTGTAGCTATGATTACGATAAGAACACTCACGTAAAACTAGACGTCCTGTAGCTATGATCACGATAAGAACACTCACGTAAAACTAGACGTCCTGTAGCTATGATTACGATAAGAACACTCACGTAAAACTAGACGTCCTATAGCTATGATTACGGTATAACTACTCACGTAAAACTAGACGTCCTATAGCTATGATTACGGTATGAACAATGACGTAAAACTAGACGTCCTGTAGCTACGATTACGATATGAACACTCACGTAAATCTAGACAGCCTGTAGCTATGATTACAATATGAACACTCACGTAAAACTAGACGTCCTGTAGCTATGATTTCAATGTGAACGCTCACGTAAAACTAGACGTCTTGTAGCTATGATTACGATGTGAACACTCACGTAAAACTAGACGCCCTCTAGCTATGATTACGATATGAACACTCGCGTAATAAATAGACGTCCTGTAGCTATGATTACGATATGAACACTCACGTAAAACTAGATGACCTGTAGCTATGATTACGATATGAACACTCACATAAAACTCGACGTCAAGTAGCTATGATTTCGATGTGAACGCTCACGTAAAACTAGACGACCTGTAACTATTATTACTCTGTGAACACTCACGTAAACCTAGACGACCTGGAGCTATGATTACGATATGAACACTCACGTAAAACTCGACGTCATCTAGCTATAATTACGATATGAACACTCACGTAAACCTAGACGACCTGTAGCTATGATTACGATATGAACACTCACATAAAACTAGATGACCTGTAGCTATGATTACGACATGAACGCTCACGTAAAACTAGACGTCATGTAGCTATGATTACGGTATGAACACTCACGTAAAACTCGATGTCAAGTAGCTATTATTACGATATGAACACTCACGTAAAACTAGATGACCATTAGCTATGATTACGATATGAACACACGTAAAACTAAATGACATGTAGCTACGATTACGATGTGAACCATCACGCAAAACTGCAAAGTAACTACAAGCTTGCTTGCGTTATTTTATATGAAACAGTGGAATAACCATCCAACACTCGTATTTCTGAGGGTTGATTTTCCTCTTTAGTACACTTTTCAACAGAAAGAGGAAAGTACATAATATGACTTATTTCCTGACCCCGGTACAACGTATTCAAAATTCAACAAGGGTGATACCGGGTACCATTCCTATTCAAACCAAGGTTTCCAATAATGAAAGCATATACCTTTTAATCTTCAGGAAGTATGAATGGCATGTATCGGAGGTGAATTTGCATTTTTCTTTGGTTCCTATAACAAGTCTTCTTGTTGTCTGTACACGTCTTTCAAAAATAAACAACGATGTTCAACATAGTACCGTAATGCTATTTGTTTAACGCCCATTCAATTGCTTCATACTTACGAGGCACGCAAGTGCTGGAGTTTACCCTCTCAAAAGGGATCCATTACCAGCTGACACGATTCCCTCATAGCAATCGACTGCATCGGGAATCGCAACAATACAACCAGTTACTTTAGTCAGCCGAGGTACAGAATATTGTTACAATTTGCTTTACGTCACACCGAGGCAGATCGGTAATACGCTGAGGATGGAACAGGATGGGCTAGGAGTGGGGAGGAAGCAACCCTGGCCTTAATTAAGGTACAGCCCCAGCATTTTGCTGATGTCAACATGGGAAGCCATGGAAAACTACGTTCAGAGCTGCCGATAGTGGAGTTTCAATCCACTATCTGACGAATGCAAGCTGACATGTACCTGAATCACACCGCGTGGCCACTCGCTCCGCACAGAATATCGCATTCTCCTCCAAATCCATTGTGCTAATGTTCGTAACGTATCTAACATAAATTAAACAATGTATTGAGAATGTGAAATTAGATAGAAAGTGTTGTTCACGTATGGGAATTTACACAACGAAGAGCATTAATTATTGAAATTTCGTGGAAAATTTCGTGGCTTCAAACAGAACTGACAAGAATAATTAATAATATTATTGGATTTACTTCCCACTAACTACTTTTACGGTTTACAGAGACGCCAAGGTGCAGGAATTTAGTCCCGCTGGAATTATTTTACGTGCCAGTAAATGTACCGACACGAGGCTGACGTATTTGAGCACCTTTAAATAATACCAGACTGAGCTGGGATCGAACCTGCTAGGATGGCTTCAGAAGGCCAGCGCCTCAACCGTCTGAGCCACTCAGCCCGGCGAACTAGCAACAACATACAGAAATGTTGCAATAAACTTTTGGTGCCTTATCCACTGGTAGAAATTGATGGTTTGATCATTGTCCCCGGTTAAGTTAAGTAACCACGCACCAGGGATCGTAAGTCGGAGCTTACGTAAGTTACAGTAAGTAGGCGTATTCTTTACCATTCTTCCATCATCCAGCAGGAACTCATCAACTGCAAATTCTAACCAATCGTAATATTTCTTTACTTCGGAGATTTTACGGGAGCTGGAGATAACGTATTCCAAACGGCTCAGACAGTTAACATCGGCTTTTTGAGCCCAAGTTCGACGGTTCCATCCTCGGCTTAGTGTGGTGGTACTGAATGTGCTCTAAATACTCCGGCCTTGTGCCGGTAAATTTACTGGTACGAGAAAACTTCTGCGGGACAAAATTCCGACACCCTAATGTTCTGAAAATCCGTAAATGTACGAGGGCAGATCAGAAAGTAAGTTGCACTTCCCTGTCATGGCCATTTATTACACCATCTATACAACAGCAACACGACCATAACGACATACACTGTAACGTCGCTTTTCCACGTAGTTTCCAAGAGACTCCAAACATTTCTGCGAACGCACAACCAACTTGTCGATGACGGATGCATAGAAATTTCCTCCAGGGTTCTGCAACCACCCGGAGACAGCGGCCTTCACCTCCTCATCGGTCTGGAAACGTCGACCACCGAGCTCCGTTTTGAGCTTACCGAACAGATGAAATTCACATGGCGCTAGGTCGGGACTGTAGGGTGGATGTTGACAGACGTCCCACTTGAAACGCTGCAGCAGTTCTCTCGTTTGGCGGGCCTTGTGAGGTGTTGCGTTATCGTGCAATAAAATCACACCGGCGCTCAATTTCCCCCGGCGCTTCTCTTTAATCGCTTTACGCAACCGGTGCAACGTTTGACAATGCGACGCCGCGTTGATCGTCATTCCTTTCGGCATGAATTCCACGTGCAGCAAACTCTCCATGTCAAAGAACACTGTCGCCATAACCTTGCCGGCTGAAGGTTGAACCTTGGCCTTCTTTCGTTGTGGTGATGAGGGGTGCACCCATTCCATTGATGCTCGCTTCGTTTTGGGAGTGAAGTGGTGGACCTACGTTTCGTCACCTGTGACGATTCACCGCAGAAACCCGTTGCCGTCTGCGGCATAGCGTTGCCAAAATGCCAGGGAGGATTGTAAACGTTGTCCCTTGTGTTCATCGGTGAGAAGACGTGGGACCCATTTTTGACACAGCTTACGATATCCAAGGTCCTCGTGAACAATGGCGAACACACTGCCATACGACATGTTCAGCTGCGTCGCGATTTATCTCAGTTTAATGCGCCGGTTCTGCCTAATGATCGCATTCATACTGCTGATCTCTGTACGGGTCCTGGACGTTGCGGGCCTGCCTTCGCGATAGTTGTCCGTGATATCAGTGCGTCCGGCTTCGAATTGCTGACACCACTTTACGGTACCTTGCCGGGAAATGGCCCGCTCCCCATACACAGCACTAATTTCACTATGAATGTCCGTGCAATTCTTCCTTTTGGTCCATAGGAATCGGATTGTCGCACGCACCTCATATTTGGAGTGAACGTCCAGTTGACGCGCCATTGCATTTGGCCGCTATTCACACAATACTAGACGAGACACCACAGCGACCTGCCTAGACGTGTGGGCAGTGTCTGTCCCTTTCTCCGCTGTGCCCCCGTTTGCGACACACAGCGCGCTGCTACGGCGCGTTAGTGTAACTAACCTTTTGATCCACCTACGTATTACGTGGGACTTAAACTCAATATCGTTGCCATTACTAACGGTTCCAAATGGCAGTATCGATTGGGTTTACGAATAAGTAGGCTACTTTCACTCCTCTGTAGGGCAGGGGAACTACACCGTTTAGAACTCCGTAGTTCAAATCTGACATAGTTGTGGTGATTATTGCTTGAATAGGAGTACAACCATTCACCACCCTCCCTTCAATCTAATCAGAAGAGAAGAGAAGAGGTCCTACCCTTCGAAGGCTGAAGATACTCGCGAAAGGAAGGGCCACGAACAGCATGAGAATGAAAGCCTTCCAGACCTCAATATCTAAGGCTATCTGGGTCGGAAGAAAACAAGTATTGACCAAGGTATCTCGTACCGGAAAGACAAAAGCGAGGAACTCGGCACAAGTAAATTGGAACAACACCAGAACTAGTAGTCCGGTGGTCTTCAGTCCACTCCGGGGAGTCCCCTTTTAGTTGCTTCTTATGACAGGGAATACGCGGTTGTACTCTATGCCCTCAACCACAGTTGGAAAATCTGACACAGTCAGCAGATATGTAGGTATGGTTTATTTAATTTCTTCATATAATGAATCCGGGAAAATGCCGTATTAGTACACTATATCAATTAACCTGTCTTAATTGTTGATCCAATTAATTCCACCTGTATCGATTCCTAAATTATGCAGTTATATCAGACGGACGCGCACAAGTTCACGGACCAGCAATTGACGAAGTGTGGAATGTATTTGTTGCTGGGAATACCACTTTAAGGTGCTAACAACCGACAGATCATCACAGACGAGATCCATGAACCTTGGCAGAACGCCATTTGCTGGCCTGTTTCTTATCCACTCCAGCAGCTCCACTGGACCGTCCAGCCACCAGCTCGTGACGGGATGCGCTGTACTTCTTGTGGCGTCACGGCTACTTCACACTCGGGCATGTAAGCTATGAGTTACCTGTAGTACTGCCGCCGTCAAGAGTCGAGCACAGATACACCTGAGTAGCTCAGTTGCTCAACCCTAACGGATACAGCCCATTGACGTAGTCATACTGTGCGATATGATCTTCGAATAAGTTTTCCTACACCCAAATGTTGGGAAAATACCGCCTTCGAAGTGTCTTTCTAAAAGCCTCATTTGTCAAATTGAATGTTAGACACAAGAATGTCGACACTGCTGCCAATATAATATTGTACCCCCTTTCTAATTGTATTCCTGAATGATATAGGATTAACAGTTTTTTTAGTTCCGTTTTCAATCATAAAATTTAATCTATGTACTTTGGTAAATATTCTTTTTAAGGTGAGGAGTGTCTATTCAAAAGGCGCTACTTCCACCCCAAGAAAGTTGTGAAAAATGCAAGAAAATGTATAACAAAGTCTTTGGCTTCTCCTTTATCTTTCTTCCGCAGAGATGTTCCGTGGCTTGGCCAGTTTTTTCTAAAATTTGTTTTTCGTTGCACCGACATAGACAGTTCCTATGGCGACGATGGGAGAGGAAAGGCCTAGGAGTGGGAAGGGAGCGATCGTGACCTTAATTAAGGTACAGCCCCAACATTTGCCTGGTGTGAAAATGGGAAACCACGGAAAGCCATCTTCAGGGCTGCCGACAGTGGGGTTCGAACCCACTATCTCCCGGATGCAAGCTCACAGCTGCGCAGCCCTAACCGCACGGCCAACTCGTCCGGCGGCTTGGCCAGTGGCATTTCGGGTGCATCCCTCACTCCCGCATTCTTTGTCCTAAATGTTATTCTGTCCTGTATCTCTTCCTCCTTGACACCTACTTCTTCTTCTTCTTCTTCTTCTTCTTCTTCTTCTTCTTCTTCTTCTTCTTCTAGGTCTTTGTGCACTTGTGCAAGCCACCCAGGCTGTATTTTGCACTTTTCTTGTAGGAATATTTTGGTGGCCAACCTCTCTTGACCCATCCTTTTAATGTGTCCATAAACGATCCGTATTATTATTATTATTATTATTATTATTATTATTATTATTATTATTATTATTATTATTATTATTATTATTGTAGGCGTTACTTTGAAAGTAAAAAACTAACAAGGAGATTCAATTAATCATATTTATTATAAGCGTACATATTTTTTCAATTAGAAAAGTCCAATCACACACAGAGAGAGGTGAAGGGGAGGGGGTTAACCCTGTTAACACCTCTCCCTCCTTGAATATGCCATTGTGTGGAGTAAAGATATAGGCCTACAAGGTTTCTGCACGGTGCGTTGTTTCCGAATATGAATTTTACAAATCTTTCAACCCCTGTGGGTGGTAGAATGACACTCGCGGTATCCTCTTGCTGTCGTAAGAGGCGACTAAAAGGGCCTCAGGGGCTCTTAATTTTGGAACGTGGGTTGGCGAGCACGGGGCCCTTAGTGGAGCCTTTTATCTTCACGCCCTTCGTGGCCCTTGTCTTCCTTTGAACGATGTCTTTAATTTTTCGAAGTGTCGGATCCCTTCCAATTTTCTCTCTCTCTAATTAGTGTTATGTAGAGAATGGTTGCCTACTTGTACTTCCTCTTAAACAATAATCACCACCACCACTCTTAGAAATCTTACCTCGTATAACATGTAGGAGATAGCGGTTTGTTCCCGGCTAGTTCTAGGAATCCACCGAACCGCCCACATAAATATGTTTACTTTTACAGCAAAATGCCAGAAATTGGTCAATATTTTCCATTCATATCGCGTGAAGAGCCCCTAATATGGGCTGAAATTTATTAAACCGAACAATAAAAACACCTTTGCTGTTAAGCCAGTGATTTGACACGAAATAAGACCAATAGGTTTTGTTACTAGCCAGGACGTGCGCAGTCCAATAATGACTATACATATGGAACGTACCTGTTAAGTCACTAGAAAAGTCACGGAAGGAAAAGGTTCAAGTTTTCAAGAATGAAGTTTAAAGGGAAGATTCTTCGAGCATGACAAAATAACAGACTCTCAAGGCTTTCTGTTGCGGAAGGGAGCGAGTGTTGACCAAGATAAGTCACAGAGGGAAGACAGCGAGTAGCTTGACACATGTAATACCAGGCACATTTGACGTCTTGGTTGTCGGCATACCACGCTCACAAACCGCGAGCCCCTGGGGAGGTGACCTACTAAATTCTGGTGGCCATCGATCATCCTCGTTACAAATAGAATTTAATCGAAAGGCTAAACTTTGACACACATATTCGCAGTTATGTTCTCGTACGTTTCCTGATTGGTCATTTTCACTACGTATGTCTTATTCCACGCTGTTCGTCATGAGATTCATTTGTAAGACTACATCAGTGACTCCCTCTGTCAGAGGTGTTAGTTCATTTGCGACTAGCGGGGAAAATATTGGGTGTTCTCCAAATATGAATTAATAAATTCTCACAGTAGGATTGAAATTTTGCCTTCGCATTAATGTCAGTAAGACCAAATTAATAATGGTAAACAGGGCCTTAGTACAGGAGAAACGTGTGTGGACGCCGTTCCCACACTTTCACACATTTCTTTTCAGAGGTGAACTACTTTTTGTTTGGAAAACACATCGTTTCCTGGCTCACCTATTATTTTTCTTAGTTAAGTATTTGACATCGTTGCCTGAGATGTGTAACAGCTAACTGCGCAACTGAGATACGCCTAAACACTTTTTGTTCCCATGGTTAGTACAGCTTGTTTCTTTTTTTAGTTGTTTTTTTTTTTTTAATCCTCCTACTTTTTCTTTGTTAAGAATTAGACTCTCTGGTGTTATGCGACGACTTGAATAAATGTTCGCAATGGTGCTTCCACTAGAAGCGTCAGAAAATTTAAATACGTGGGCATCTTAATAACAGATTACCAAACCAAACCCCATGGTGCAACAGCCCGAAAGGACCATGGCCTACCAAACCCGAAGGCCTACAGATTATGAGGTATCGTGTGGTCAGCACGGCGGATCATCTCGGCCGTGATTGCTGGCTTTCTAGACAGGGGCTGCCATCTCACCGTCAGTTAGCTCCTCAATTGTAATCACGTAGGCTGAGTGGACCTCGAACCAGCCCCCAGATCCAGGTAAAATTCCCCGACCTGGCCGGGAATCGAACCCGGGGCCTCCGGGTGAGAGGCAGGCACGCTATACCTACATCGCGGGACCGGCAACAACAGATTACATGGATTCTAAAATGATCAAAAATCGAAATGAAGCAGTAAGATTAGATTCCGTAAAAAACGAGAACCCTGTTCTGTGATGACATTCCCAAATTGTGTTAAAGCATGGTTAAATGTTACATCTGATCTGTTTCTCTGTAAGTCCGTCAGTGGGCTAGAAGTATATTGGCCACATCAATACGAGGAGGTAAGTACCAATACCGCCTTCTCCGGCGGTAGTCTGAGTGGTTCGCACGGTAGGGCGCTGGCTTTTGAGCCGAAGTTGGCGGGTTAGAAACGGCTCAATACTGTGGTATTTGAAAGTGCTCAAATACGACTACCTCGTGTCGGTAGATTTACTAACACTTCAAAGAACTACTAACAGAGCGAGTTGGCTGTGCGGTTAAGGGCATGCAGCTGTGAGCTTGCGTTCGGGAAATACTGGGTTCGAACCCCACTGACGGAAGTTCTGAAAATGGTTTTCCGTGGTCTCCCATTTTCCCACCAGGCAAATGCTGAGGCTGTACCTTAATTGAGTCCACGGCCACTTCCTTCCCACACCTAGCCCTTTCCTATCCCATTGGTCGCCATAAAACATATCTGTCAGTGCTACGTAAAGCCAATATTGTAAGAACTACGGAAAACAATTTCGGCACTGCGGTATCTTCGGAAGGCGTAAAGTAGTTAGTAGATGTAAACTTACTATTATTATTATTATTATTATTATTATTATTATTATTATTATTATTATTATTATTATTATTATTATTATTGAAGGGGAATATCAAGAGAATAGGTAGTGTGGTTTGGAGACGGATTTCGTAGATGGACAATATCAAGAGAAGGACACAAAGTGATCTCTTCAGAACGCTGCAGGCACGGGAGTACTCTCCACAGTGATCAACGAGGAAGGATCTTGAAGAAGGAGAAGAAGAATAAAAATAAAAATAAATACATAAATAAATAAGTAATGGTGTGGCCTCAGCTACCGTGTGCAGACATTTTCATTTGACGCCGTTTAGGCCGCCTGCACACCAGTTTCAACGTTTCGTATATACTGCCAGATGGCAGAAAAATGGATCTCTGCAGGATGATCTGAGGCAGAGTTTTAAATTATTTTACCTGCGGGTCCGATGACCTAGATGTTAGTCCCTTCTAAACAAGCATCATCATCGTCATCATCATCATCATCATCATCAATTTTGTCTGGTAAACACCAAATAAGTCCGCGTCTGTGGTGTAGTGGTTAGTGTGATTATCTGCTCCCCCCCCCCGGAGGCCCGGGTTCGATTCCCGGCTCTGCCACGAAATTTGAAAAGTGGTACGAGGGCTGGAACGGGGTCCACTCAGCCTCGCAAGGACAAATGAGTTGAAGTGGGTCCCATTCCCACCTCAGCCATCCTGTAAGTGGTTTTCCATGGTTTCCCCACCCCCTTCTCCTTCAGGCAAATGCCGGGATGGTACCTAAGTTAAGGCCACGGCCGCTTCCTTCCCTCTTCCTTGTCTATCCCTTCCAATCTTTCCATCCCCCACAAGACCCCTGTTCAGCATAGCAGGTGAGGCCACCTGGGCGTGGTACTGGTTATTCTCCCCAGCTGTATCCCCGACCCGATGTCTGACGCTCTAGGACACTGCCCTTGAGGCGGTAGAGGCGTGACCCCTCGCTGAGTCCGAGGGAAAACCAACCCCGGACGGTAAACAGATTAAGAAAAAGAAACACCAAATATGACATCAGGGACCTTTTACGTTCCGACATCGTACAACATACTATGTTCCACCCTTTAAAAATCCGACTACCTCATCCGGGTTTGAACCCGCAATCTTCGGATCTGAAAGGCGACATTCTACCATTGATCTACAGAGGGAACTGAAGAAGAAGCAGAAGAAGAAGAAGAAGAAGAAGAAGAAGAAGAAGAAATTTACTACGCGGCACGGGTCTTGAACCTCATAAGATTCCATTCGAGAAATGGTGGGTTCGACACCTACCATCGGTGGATCTGAAGATCACCTTCCAGTCTTAGCACTTCAGCTTAGCGTCGCAGACTACTTATAATACCTATGTTACATCTACGTTAAATAGGCAGAAAAAAGAAAAAGATAAAAAGGACTATGAAGCATTAAATCGAACACTGGGTCAGGTACACACACGTTATACATTCAAAGGTTCTGATGTATGCACTAATGAAAGTAACCCTTACTGAGTGAATGGTGCAGGGACTCGCTATGGATATTAACACAATGTCGTCAGCCCCACCATCAAATCAGCCCGTGACAGCATTTCCCTCGCTCGGCAGCTTCTTTATTGATTGTTTGTCCTTGCCTGGGCTGTAAATGTGTCACACAACAATAGCTGTCTTCATCTCTGAGAGAAAGTTGCCTTTACGACTGTCACCAAACAGTGGTAGAGATGGAGAACTTCTCCTACAGGACGGGTCTTTGTTCCTCCCCTGCCGCACAGTTTCAGTCGCCAAATCCTCCAAGGTAATAAAACCTACCTATGAGAAACTGTGCAGAATGTCGCGGAGCAAGGCGATTTGAGACCAGACTTACCAGGTGTACTGAATTTGCGGTACATCCCCTTTTTTGTTACGGTATGTAATACTTTCCGGTAGGTCCAATAACATAGGTATTTTAAAAAGTAAATTTTTGGCGCCTTCCCCTAAACTACCATTTCTTTCAGCGTGAATAAACGTTATATACCCTATACTGGTGACGTATTCCTAAAGGAACATAACTGGTAACATGGTGTCTGAGAGACGTCTATAATTTGAGCGTTTTTAATGGAACTGTATTTCATTAAGGCAACGTCTATTCATTTTATATTGAAAAGGCGCATTTTAAGGAATGTTTTAACAAAACTCCATTGCACAAAAAAGAAAAAAAAGACATTAAAAATCTGAATCCAAGTGTATGTCACTTTATGAAAAAGGCATCATCAACAGCATTCCTCGTATGCTTCCGAGTGGCTCTAAAACTATTTTCTGACACAGACTGAAACATAATTATCTGAGAAAACATAAATTTATCACACATTCACTGGAACTACAAAAACCTGCAATGGACTAACTTACACATTCAACATATCCAGAAATATTCAAAATATTTGTAATTTGTCTTATTTCATTTCTTTTTCGTCCAATACACAATCGAATCATATATTATATTTGTTTGCATGTTTTCAATAATCAAGAGAAAGTTTTTACTTCCTATATATCCTATTCTGAACATTTTGGAGCAAAAGCGGCCTAAGTGTTCAAAATAAGAAGTGATCATATACACTGACTGACAGAGCAAATGCAACACCAAGAAGGAGTGGTCAGAACTTTATGCCAATTGCAGGGTAGACTGACGTCACTGAGGTATGCTCATGATGTGAAATGCGCCGCTGTGCTGCGCACGTAGCGAACGATAAATGGGACACGGCGTTGGCGAATGGCCCACTTCGTACCGTGATTTCTCAGCCGACAGTCATTGTAGAACGTGTTGTCGTGTGCCACAGGACACGTGTATAGCTAAGAATGTCAGGCCGCCGTCAACGGAGGCATTTCCAGCAGACAGACGACTTTACGAGGGGTATGGTGATCGGGCTGAGAAGGGCAGGTTGGTCGCTTCGTCAAATCGCAGCCGATACCCATAGGGATGTGTCCACGGTGCAGCGCCTGTGGCGAAGATGGTTGACGCAGGGACATGTGGCACGTGCGAGGGGTCCAGGCGCAGCCCGAGTGACGTCAGCACGCGAGGATCGGCGCATCCGCCGCTAAGCGGTGGCAGCCCCGCACGCCACGTCAACCGCCATTCTTCAGCATGTGCAAGACACCCTGGCTGTTCCAATATCGACCAGAACAATTTCCCGTCGATTGGTTGAAGGAGGCCTGCACTCCCGGCGTCCGCTCAGAAGACTGCCATTGACTCCACAGCATAGACGTGCAAGCCTGGCATGGTGCCGGGCTAGAGCGACTTGGATGAGGGAATGGCGGAACGTCGTGTTCTCCGATGAGTCACGCTTCTGTTCTGTCAGTGATAGTCACCGCAGACGAGTGTGGCGTCGGCGTGGAGAAAGGTCAAATCCGGCAGTAACTGTGGAGCGCCCTACCGCTAGACAACGCGGCATCATGGTTTGGGGCGCTATTGCGTATGATTCCACGTCACCTCTAGTGCGTATTCAAGGCACGTTAAATGCCCACCGCTACGTGCAGCATGTGCTGCGGCCGGTGGCACTCCCGTACCTTCAGGGGCTGCCCAATGCTCTGTTTCAGCAGGATAATGCCCGCCCACACACTGTTCGCATCTCCCAACAGGCTCTACGAGGTGTACAGATGCTTCCGTGGCCAGCGTACTCTCCGGATCTCTCACCAATCGAACACGTGTGGGATCTCATTGGACGCCGTTCGCAAACTCTGCCCCAGCCTCGTACGGACGACCAACTGTGGCAAATGGTTGACAGAGAATGGAGAACCATCCCTCAGGACACCATCCGCACTCTTATTGACTCTGTACCTCGACGTGTTTCTGCGTGCATCGCCGCTCGCGGTGGTCCTACATCCTACTGAGTCGATGCCGTGCGCATTGTGTAACCTGCATATCGGTTTGAAATAAACATCAATTATTCTTCCGTGCCGACTCTGTTTTTTTCCCCAACTTTCATCCCTTTCGAACCACTCCTCCTTGGTGTTGCATTTGCTCTGTCAGTCAGTGTACATGCTATACATACCTTGTGAAACATCGTAAATGAAAGAGAAACTGCCTAACACTCTTCAAACTCCGTTCTGTCTTTATAAATATGGAAAACAGGGAGTACCGCTGACATTGTCACTCACAGGCGCATAGTTTGATTCCGTCCTTAATCATCCTTCACACAGTTCACGCACATTTTCCTGCTGCATGGCAAGCAAACGGGTACCTTGCATTTGAAACAGGAGTATGCTGTTCTTCTCTTTTTTTGATGATGGACATATGTGAAAGGCTTTCCTCTTTTCAAATTTTTCTTAATGGTCTTCTTCTAGAGGCGTTTTCAGAATACGTGATATTCTAGTTCTGATGGTCCCTTGGAATTCTTTGATTTGAGAGTCTCATTCCATATGGCATTGTGCCAACTGAGCCTGCTAATGATTTCAAGAAGTTCAGTTTTGTAATTTCCGAACTTTCGGGGTAAGACTGGAATAAGGTATATGGATTAGCTGCTGCAATGTCAGCTATCCTAAAAAAGACAGCCATGGGCCATCTTCTTGTCCTCCGACTTGATGAAAAACTAGCACATTTTCTATCCAAACTGTCAACACCTCCCTTTGTTGTGTTGTACATACCTATCATTTACTCTTTTCCTGTGTCTGTACAAATACCCTTATTGTGGTGCACAGACGATAACAAAATGACAGCTCGATTCTTTTTCGGAACAGAAGTGTTAGCCTATTCGTAAATCCGTAGAGAGATGAACCAACTTCTCTTTGCATTGATGGCGAACTCTGTAGGTACAGTATCTCTCTATATTTTTTTCATAGTTCCCAGGCAAGTGAGCTTCTCGGCAAGTTCAACAGACATAAACCAGTTATCAAAAGTAATATTTCTGTTCGTTCCTTGGATTAGTTTTGACAGGTGAAGAACAGCTTGTGTGGGCTTGCTTAGTTTTCTTTCATCTGTTAGTCCTATTCCATCTGTATCCTTGCCAGCGTACAGGTACCCATTGTAGAAGAAATCTATCCGTGCATCGGTTATGCACAAGAGTTTTAGACCATATTCGCCTGGTTGGTTCGGCAAGAACATTTTCATGGCGCAGCGTCCACGGAAAGCGATCAACATTTCATCTATACAAATATTAACACCCAATGAGTACGATTTCTGTGAATTTTCTATCAGCGGCCCTAGAAGTACAGACTCTTCTGCTGTGGGGTCTTGTGTCTTTGCGTCCTACCTTCAGGATTGTCAAATCGTAGTACTAGGAGAAGAGTAAGAAACCGTTTCCCAGAGATGATGGGGCGGAAAATTTCTCTGCCAGTTCCATCAGTAAGATAGAGTTTGAGGGATGTTCCACCATTCAACACATTGTAAAAATAGATTACATTATAAGAAGACCGGTTTCGATTCCCTTGGAGTCATCATCAGTTCCGGGTGAAAATCAAATCAAGGGGAATCCGATAACAATCATCATAACGAAAAACCATGTACCTATAGGTGATTGCATGCAAACACATCAATGGGTTTCTAGACATTACCTTGAAATGCAACGTACACTTGGCAAGCAAAACTTGGAACTTAAAAAGTTCCCTGTTCTGGCTCAAACCGTCTTGTGTTCATGGAACACGGAACACTGGAAACACATGTCCTGGTTGAAAATATACAAACACGACAAGGAACACTTATAATGATAAGAACCCTTGGCTCTCTAAGAGCGTTCTTGGACTTGACAGTCCTGTTTCTATCTGAAATACACACACATTGAAGCAAAATGTACATACTTCTGGTCTAAAGTGTCGCGCGTTCATGGACACGGAACACTGGAAACACATGCATTGGTTGAAAACACACACATACGATATGAAACACTTATAACGATATGAGACATTGGCGTAACAGGAACCAGAACTGATGATGACTCCAAGGGAGTCGAAACCGGTCTTCTCATAATTTAATATATTTTTACAATGTGTTGAATGGTGGAACATCCCTCAAACTCTATCTTATTAGTTAAACGTCAACACGGAAATGCAGATCATAAACTACGATAGTTCCATCAGTAGCAAACATTGCAGAAATATCTTCACGGTTTGATTTGAAAGAAGCAGCGTGGAGAAGTAATCCTAGAAAAGCTTCAATTTCTATATTATCGGTGTCCTGAATTTCGGGACTGTCTATGCGTTCGCATTTCTCTCTCATATTCCGAAATTTAACATTAGGCCATTGGTAAGTTGCACTATCTCCCTGGAAAAGATAAAATTCCAGGCACATTTCTGATAGGTTCTTTAGTGGACTATTTATAATGGACCGAGCTCGATAGCTGCAGTCGCTTGAGTGCGGCCAGTATCCAGTAATCGGGAGATAGTGGGTTCGAGCTCCACTGTCGGCAGCCCTGAAGATGGTTTTCCGTGGTTTCCCATTTTCACACCAGGCAAATGCCGGGACTGTACCTTAATTAAGGCCACGGCCGCTTCCTTCCCATTCCTAGACCTTTCCTATCTCATCGTCGCCATAAGACATATCTGTGTCGGTGCGACGTAAAGCAAATAGCAAAAAAAAAAAAAAAAATTATAATGGTTTTTACCATAGTAATAACGCTGTTCTGTGGATTCTTGATCTTCACCTTCACTACCTGTATCTCCTTCTTCCGAGTCAGTACTATGATCACTTTCAATAGCAAAGTCACTGTCCATATCATTTTCAAAATCACTGAATTCTGTATCTAACCACTGTGTTACCTGATCTTCGAACACAGGACATTTAGGCCTTATAGCTCGAGATGAACCAGCGCGGTCCAGCATTGTTTAATTACGAACAAAATTTTAAAAGTTATGAGTTCACTTCCGACAACTTAAGAAACCACACATTAAAATTTTACACAACTGGTGACGTGCTGTCTACGAAGCCACTTGAAAACTTGGCTACACTGAGAAGAGAACGATAATACTGAGGGCGAAGCTCTGATGATGAAACGGTTGTTGACAGATAGATAAGAAGGTACAGCAAACAAAAAGTTTAAATTCCGATTGTGTGTTTTGGGGTGTACCTGTATCTAATTCACGGAGTCTGTTTCACACCACATCTCAAGTTCCCCTAAAGTACCATTTCTTCCAGCGTAAATAAAAGTTATTTATAACCTAGACTGTAGGAACTTATTCCCAGACTTTACATACCGATTTTCCCTAAATCATGTTCTCTGATTTTCTCGTGTTTCGTCGTTGATATGGACTTAGCAACAAAACTCGACATTCATGAATATATATATATATATATATATGTATGAAGACAGAAATGACTGAAAATTAAAAAGAAGTGCATTTCCTTGTTACCGTGGACACGACCGATACACAAATACCGTTTTTTAAAATTCTGATCAATGTACAGACAAAAACTCTTATCTATATCTTCCATCTAAATGTATAAAATTGGATGTTAGTATATTTGAGATTAATAGACTAAAAAACTACTGGACCGATTTCGCTGAAAATTTCCCAGTTTGTTCTTATTATTTCTGAGAGGGATTATGACGTGGTTTGAACGAAATCCGATGGGTAGTTTTTCAATGATGAGTAATTTTATTTAATTACAAAGCCGCACCAAGATTGGATCGACTTGATGGACAGATTGTCGCTAGGCGACAGCAGCTTACGCTATATCATAATACAGTAGTCCGGTAAGAAATTTTAGGAGGATGGGAATACGTCGTCATGTTTTATAAAGTACCTTTCTTGCTAGGAGGTTTTTTCTTATGCCTGTTATTTGGAAAAAGCAATCCAACATGCCTATGTCTGCTCAGTTTGAAGAATGTAGCTGTGTATTACATGTCTAAAATATGAAAAATGTAGACTATCAACAGTTATATGACACGAGTTATCAGGTTATAACCCACTCCTAACGAAGAGAAACTGGGGGTTCCCGTGTTTTAGTATGTATGTATTACATCTCCTCCTAAAACACTGGAGCGATTTCAACCAAACTTGGTACTCTTATGATTTAGTATCAGGAGACAAATTGCGTGGGGATAAGACACCCCTAGCGCCCTTAGGGAGTCTAGGGGGGAGTGGAATATAAAAATGATCGAAAATAGTGTCGAATCCATACTTTTCGGGGTCGCTGAAATGAATAGTGACTATCCGGATGTCGTTTAAGTCCAAGTTGAGGCCTAACCGGCAAGGGCGTGAGAAGGGATGAAGAAAAGAAAATGTCTAAATGATCGAGATTATGGATGTTTGTGTGTATGTTCCAGTATAGGTGTCAACTAAACTTGGTACAAATATTACCTGGTAAGGTAAGGGTGTATTCTGCCCGAGGGTAGGTCCGAACCTCCGCAGAAGTGTGCCTGAGCCGGAGTTCAGGTACGGTAGGGTGGCCAGTTCCTTTCCGCTCCTCCATTCCCTTACCACCACCACCACCACCACCACTCCCCCCCCCCCCTCCACCAACAGCGCGTGGCAACCCCTCCAAATCTTGACCACGTCCAATGTTGCTTAACTTCGGAGATCTCACGGGATCCGGTGTTTCAACACGGCTACGGCTGCTAGCTGGAAAAAATACTGTGGAGGCAAGACACCCGTAGAATCCCTAGGGAAGAGGGCGAAATGTAATTATAACTAAAAACGACCGTTGTTAGTGTTGAATACATATTTTTCTGGACTAAGGGAGTGATTTCAACCAAACTTGGTACACTTATGATTTACTATCAGGAGACAAACTGCGTGGAGGTATGATAACCCTAGCACCTCTAGGGATTGGGTGGGAAAGGGTGAGATGTAAAAATAATCGATAATAGTGTCGAATCCATAGATTTCGGGGTCGCTGAGAAGAATAGTGACACTCCGGACGTCGTTGAAGTCCGTGTTCAACCCCCATCGGCGTGGAGATGAGAAGGGTAGAAAAGAAAATGTCAAAATGACCAAAATTACGGATGTATCTGTATTTCTTCCAGCAGGACCCTCATACAAATTTGGTCCACATTTAACATACTATCTGAAAGAATACTGTTGGGGTAAAACACTCCTAGCACTCCTAGCGGAGATGGTGAAATTGAAAGAATAAACAACAATTACTGATGTTAATGTCGAAATCATCATTTACAAGGTCACTGAGTTGAACTGTGACACTCTGGATGGTTAAGTCATACTTCATCGCAATCAGTATGGAGGTTGAGGAGGGGTGAAAATGAATGTAAACATAACCCAGATGTGTGTGGGTATGTTCCAGAATAGCTCTGAACGAAACTTGGTGCACATATGACTTACCATCGGGAAAAAAGTACTATGGAGATGGAACATCCCTCCCCCCAGCGGGGGGATGACATGTAAAAATAACGGAAAATAACCGATGTTAATGTCGAATCCATTGTTTATATGTCTCTGAGACGAATTTAGACGCTCTGGATACCATTTAAGTCCACGTTCAGCCTCCCTTGAGACGAGCTTAATAGTAAATAGCTTAAAATGACTGAGATAGTGTTGAATCCACTGTCCTTGGGGTAGCAAGGCTGCTTAGTGACAGTCTCAATGAGATTTGAAATCGTGTACATCATAATCTATAGCGCGACTGGTAAATACATGTAGTTATCACTTAATTTTTTTGAAAGGATTAAATACATCCCAGTCAATTCGAGCTTCCACAAGGACACACTTTTACTCGAAAACTAAATAATCTGAAACTTGAAATCAAACACATTTAAATAACTACAAAACTACATAATAGATGGTAAAACCAACACCCCAAAAAGGATTCTGTAATATTTCAGTTCACACATAACTAACTGGTTATACAAATCTTAATGCTAAACATTCAAAAACCATCCGGGCAACGCCAGGTACTACAGCTAGTTATATACATAGGATCTAATAATGCAAAAAATAGATATACATGGTACTTCCCCTTCTTTCTTATTTACAGTTACGCAGACATCGTCTTGAATGTCACCTTGATCGTTGTCGTCACTAAAATTATACAAATACACAGAACACTTTTCACTGATCCAGAACACAACAAGCGTGAACAAAGATAATCATATAAATGAAAACTTGCAGCACACTTTGGAACCTATCATTCCGGCACTTGAAGTTCTGCACTGATGGTGTGATATCCATTCGTCCTCGATGCAACTGTTGCAGATGTTTTTAGTACACTGCAGCAAATCGGTAACTCCCATTTAAAACACGAAGATGCTGTTTTTCTCGTAAAAGATGCTGGACATCTACGGCAAGATTGCCGTTTCTCCAGTATTTCTTCCGTGTCTCGGCGCCTAGATTTGCGAGCAAAATGTTGCTTATTCCTGTTCGCATCTCTCTGGGAACTCGCTCATCAGTTTTCTTTGATATGTAATCTCAGCTGATCAGGTGCTAAACCCTTCAAGAATTCCATTTATTTATTTTTCCGGGCTTTTAGGGTACAACTTGAACAACACAAAGGCGTTACAAACTGCGATCTCCAATAGCCAAAAGAAAACAGCCGTATCACTACATTAGTAGTTCCCTAATGTACTCTTCGAACTAAGGTTTTGCAGTTCTTAACAACTGCAACGGATCAGTCGATTGAGATGCTATACTTACGCTGACCATCAAACATTCAAAGAAATATTTAGTCACCTAATCGATACTTTTATTTGCCTTTGGAAATTCTATAAAATCATTAATAGTATATGTTTCGACTGCTTTGCAGTCATCATCAGCTATATTTACATAAGCTTAGGTGTAAATAAGGTAGAAGTATGCACAATATAGTTTCTCATATTAGTCTTGATAATTTCTCGTGGGAAACTTAAAAATGTTTGTCTATTGGGGGAGGATGGTGGTGGTGAGGGGTGGGGTTGGTGGGTTGGGGAATAATGCTTAAAAAGTGATTAACACTGCTCGGAAGCGTATTTGAAAAGCACTGATTAACTTTTCACCAACTAATAATTTGTAATTAAGTTGACCAACCAACATGCATTGACAAAAATATTCTCCTAACTGCTGACGTGAGGTCTGGCAGTCCACTTGAGAATTTCAATCGAAGGTAGAGTGCTAACCCCGACGCAGGGTGTGAAGTGTATTGACACGATAAGAATGTAATAAACGACAATTCCCTGCAAGCTTTTTAATTAAAGCAGTCCAGATGTTTTATGTTTCTTGGGAGTCTATCAGACCTCATGTGACCGGATAAAGGATATTCTTTCTTTCTTTCTTTCTTTCTTTCTTTCTTTCCTTCCTTCCTTCGTTCTTTCTTTCTTTTTTTAATCCGTTTAACGTGCAGGCTGGTCCAGGGTTGGTGTTTCCCTCGCACTCAGCGAGGGATCCCACCTCTACGCCTCAAGGGCAGTGATCTGGAGCATCAGACTTTGGGTCTGGGATACAACTGGGAAGGAGGACCAGTACCTCGCCCAGGCGGCCTCACCTGCTATGCTAAACAGGGGCCTTGTGGGGGATTGGAAGATCGGAAGGGATAGACTAGGAAGAGGTAATTTTACTGTGAATTTGTACTAAGTAATAAACATCTTAGGTACCAGTATATAAATAATAAGTAACGATTTTTCATTTGCATTTTTTATTTTATTATATCCTTTATGGCCGCCTCTGTGGTGTAGGGTAGTGGTTAGCGTGATTAGTTACCATCCCCGGAGCCCCGAGTTCGATTACCTGCTCTGCCACGAAATTTGAAAAGTGGTACGATGGTTGGAACGAGACCCACACAGCCTCGGTACGTCAACTGTGTAAATGGGGGGAGGTCTATTCCCTCCTCAGCCATCCTCGACGTGGTTTTCCGTGGTTTCCCACCTCTCCTCCAGGCAAATGCCGGGATGGTATCTGACTTAAGGCCACGGTCGCTTCCTTACTGGTAAATATTGCATCATTTCAGGCTGGATGTTCACCAACTGGTGGTGGGACGAATGATTCAAAGTCTCACGAAAGAGAAAACATTATAGCTGCATTAAGAGATCAATAGATCAATTTTAGCCTGATGAAAATCCATTTGATTCGAGTTCTATTTTATAAGACAATTCAGTTCCCGTATTGGAAGATATAGGTATCTACCTCCCGAGGCTGAGTGGACCCCGTTCCAGCTCTCGTACCACCTTTCAAATTTCGTGGCAGAGCCGAGAATCGAACCCGAGCCTCCGAGGGTGGCAGCTAATCACGCTAACCACTACACCACAGAGGCAGACATTATTATTATCACGACAGGTAATTATGTTCATTGTATTACTCCTATTTGAATAGATAGAGCAGTCTTCCTAAGTCTAGCCACAGTATTTGTTCCCCAGTTCGCAGCTGATGAGTTAGTATTTCCGACGTCATTTCTCTTGTTGTAACAAAAAAGGAGTCAGAGTATAATAGCAAAAAATAATAACAAAATGCACTGAAGTGTTCTCACAGCTGTAATGAAGCAAAGAGATAACCGATGTTTTCCTGTCTTCTTCTTTTTCTGAAGGACCGAGGGCGAAGAGAAAGTCCTGTTTAAAATTTCGCCTTTGCTGAAGAGTAAAATCTGTTTCTATACTGTAAGACGAGGACCAAATTTTGACGCGGTATAGCTTTCGACAGCCAGGCTGGGTGGATGAGACAGTAGAGCGCTGGCCTTCTGAATCCAACTTGGCACTTTCGATCCTGGCTCAGTCCGATGGTATCGCATCTAATGGCCATGTTCGTTAAGGCGGTACAGTATAACCCTGGTTAGCCGGTTCGAGTCTCTTTGGTCGAAAAAATTTCACCATCAGAAGTTTGCCCGACAGGGCAGGGGAGGAGGTGGTATACAATTTATAATCACCAGATTACGTGCCAAAACCAGGATTAAATTCCAAACCTCTCCACGGTGCTTATATGGAGTGAAGGCATATGACTGTGTTGATAGGGAGTCATCCGTCGGATGGGGACGTAAAGCTTTGAGCAGACCCCTTGGTGTTATTCGACAGGAGTAGGTTACGTGCCGACACTGGGTTTCAGCCTCTCCCTACCTCATCATCATCATCATCATCATCATCATCCCACATTCAGACGCGGAGGGCGTCAAATAGGAAGACCTGCACCTGGCGAGCCGAACATGTCCTCGGACACTCCCGGCACTAAAAGCCGTAGTCACTCACTAACTCTCCTGGCACTACAGCCCATGAAGGAAGGGCCTTGGCCTCTCCAACAGCTTTCGCCCACTCCTTTCGATCCAGAGCTCTCCTTCTCCTGCCCTGGATCCCTAACAACTCCAGATCTCTCGAGACCTTGTCCAACCATCTTGTCCTTGGTCTCCTCCGACTTCGTTGTCCGCTAGGATGTTGGTCAAGGAACATCTTCGTTGCTTGGTCCTGGTCCAACCTTACAATATGCCCGAGATACCGAAATCTCCATTTTTGGTCTCTGCAACTATCTCGAGGTCACCGTTCACGGTCCTGATGCGCCACTCTCCTTGGGCTTGAACCGCGCCGAAGATCTTCCTCAGGATCTTTCTCTCCCACACCCGTAGAAAGTTATTGTCGCGCTCGTTTTGGATCCACGTCTCACACGCATACAGCACAAAATATATATGTCTGATGGTTGCTCAAATACGTCAGGCTCATGTCAGTAAATTCACCGACACGTAAAAGAACTCCTGAGGGACAAAATCGGCGTGTCCAAAAACCATGAAAAAAAATGAGTAAGTGGGACGTAAAACCAAGAAAATGATTTTTTTTTTCCGACCACTTAAATAAATGAATCTCCTTTTGGTGGCGAGAAGAAGTCTCTTTTCCCGTTTCTCATTGTTATAACCCAACTTGTAGCTCGGATCAAAATAGTGGGCCGGCAGTTTTACACCACATTAAACATTCACTGAGTCGGTAAAGACGTGCTTGGTTCACACGGAAGCACGTGGGTTTGATTCCTCGTCAGGTAGTCAAAACATTAAGAAACGAGATTTCTGCTTCCAGAGGTGCATATGGTCCTCAGGTTCACTCAGCCTGCACCCAAAATGAGTACCAGATTTATTCCCGGGGGTAAAGGTAACTGGCCGTAGAGCCAACTACTCTACCCATCAAGTGGCGAGGTTACGATTAGTGGAAGCCTTTACCTTCCACCTCTCCAAGGACCTTCATGGCCTGCACGGAGATGACTTTGTTTTCCTTTGCTTATCGTTAGTAAGATATATTAGGTGCAGTACAGTATAACTCGCGCTCAACTTGAGAATGTTTTCTGAAACACTTTACACACCTTTATTTTTTTTTTATTTTTTTTTTTTTTACGTCGCACCGACACAGATATGTCTTACGGCGACGACGGGATAGGAAAGATCTAGGAAGTGGAAGGAAGCGGCCGTGGCCTGAATTAAGGTACAGTCCCGGCATTTGCCTGGTGTGAAAATGGGAAACCACGGAAAACCATCTTCAGGGCTGCTGACAGTGGGGCTCGAACCCACTATCTCCCGATTACTAGATACTGGCCGCACTTAAGCGACTGCAGCTATCGAGCTCGGTTAAGAAGACTAGAAAAGAAATGGCTCACGTTCACCGCTTTTCAAACAGCAACCCAGAGCAATAGCTCGAAAGCGAAAGCAGCGACGTAGGCGACAACAACGAAGACCTCCTAACTATTAACATGTGACTGGGAAGACGTTGGCATACTTGCATGTTTTATTCGTTATGCTCTCAGATTGTAAGAATACCTAATTAAAGATTCGCTCCGATTGATAAGCCGTGATTTGATTTACCAGAGGTAACGTCGGATCATGCGAAAGTGGCCAGATTTCTGTAGTCATTCGAGGAAAGTAGTAAAATGGCGCATTATGTCGACTCTACTTTCAATAGAACTTGAGACATGGAGAAGAGAGACTGACGAAAAAGGGATAGAGAGTTGCTTCCACTCACCCCTTCAAGTCAGAAAACGTACAGATTAGTTTTAATTTTATTTAGTTTGTACTGAGTGCTAATAACATGCACGAAGCATACTTCATTTTTCACTTTTTCTAATAATGGTCATGAAGAACATTCGTTTGATGTTGGTAGATTTCTCGGTACGTAAAAAAAAAATCCTGCCGGACACAGAAAGGTCACACGGCGACAACAGTTTTTTAAAAGGTTAAGAATGGGGAGAATGCGACCATGGTGGTAATTAAGATACAGCCCCCAGCATTTGTCTGGTTTGAAAATCGTAAACCGCGGAAAATAATATTCAGGGCTGCTGACAGTGGTGTTCGAATCCACTATCCCCCGAAAGCAATTTGACAGCTACGTGGCTCAAACCGCATAGGCAACTCACTCGGTAAACTATACACAAAGACCGTAACTTGAATCTTGCAAGAAATCTAAGGTACATGTTTCGACTAAACCCACTGTCGTTGGAGATCGTTTTGTAGATCATTTAATTTCGCAGATACCTTATAGTGAAACAGTAAGAGCATTGTGTGCCGATCTGATAGACAATAATTACATAGTGACATTGCACTTTTACCTCCAGTTCTATGGTTTGAAAAAATGCCAGTGCTGTTGGAGCCATGCAACGCATGTGGAAGTTTTCACGTCCATTTTAACAGTTGATTTTACTCTTCAGATACTAACATCTTTGTATATTTAGTACGAGTAGACACCAATATAAAATATAAATGACACCGGTATCAACCCAACTTTACTACAAAGACATTCAAACAAAATATCGATTATATCTAATGCATAAAACTCAAGAATTAGACTACGGAGAGATCATTTTTCATAGTATTGAAATACCATTTTACAAGGTCCTTCCAATTTTTTTATGCAGGAGAAACATGTTTGAAGTACATTCATACAAACTTTAAAACATATTACAACTTCGTTTTTAACTAATTGGGATGACAGTTAGGACAAAAATAACCTCAGCCAACAAATGTGTAATTTTGAAACACACCACCCATGGGCGCCCATACGACAGTTTGTAGGGGGGGGGGGGGAGCCTTGACCTGGGGGTATAAATTATTTTTAATATTTTGGAAGATGAATAGCGACTTGTATTCCGCTTTAGAATAACACCTACCGGGCGAGTTGGCCGTGCGTGTAGAGGCGCGCGGCTGTGAGCTTACACCCGGGAGATAGTAGGTTCGAATCCCACTATCGGCAGCCCTGAAAATGGTTTTCCGTGGTTTCCCATTTTCACACCAGGCAAATGCTGGGGCTGTACCTTAATTAAGGCCACGGCCGCTTCCTTCCAACTCCTAGGCCTTTCCTATCCCATCGTCGCCATAAGACCTATCTGTGTCGGTGCGACGTAAAGCCCATAGCAAAAAAAAAAAGAATAACACCTACGGTATCCCCTGTCTGTTGGTGGGGGGGTCAGTACTACCACTTCTACGTAAATCATTTTCTTGAAAGGAAAACACCTGACTACATCAGAATTTTTCCTTTCCCTGAGAGCTAGGGGGGGGGGGGCAGAGACCCCTTGCCCCCGGGCATGGGCGCCCTTGACACCACGGGTATTACTTCATGCTCTTGACAGTCTGTAACGTGTGATGGAAAATCATGTACCTGTTAAGAAATATAGAGTGAATCAGAATTCTAAAAGATAAATAATATCAAGCTGGGGGGGGGGGGCGGGGGGAGAGGGGTATACCTTATCCAAGGAGGGAATCAGAAACAGATTACTGGAAGGTAACAGGGGTTATACGGCGCTGTTAACGATTTAGCCCAAATACTATCCTGGTCATATATTTCTTCGGCAGTAATTCAGTCATGAGTAATCTGTTAGTGTCCACGAGCGTTACTGAAGTTTTCGTGAAATTAAAAAGAACTAGTGTTAAATGGTATACTTTTCAGATTCATGTTTTTCTAAGTAATCTTGTAATGTGACTTTAGTACAGTGCAGGGTAGAGTAGTGAATCTTGCTATATTTTTGCTATTTATTGTTTTACGTCGCACCGACACAGATATGTCTTATGGCGACGATGGGAGAGGAAAGACCTAGGAAGTGGAAGGAAGCGGCCGTGGCCTTAATTAAGGTACAGCCCCGGCATTTGCCTGGTGTGAAAATGGGAAACCACGGAAAACCTTCTTCAGGGCTGCCGACAGTGGGGCTCGAACCCACTATCTCCCGATTACTGGACACTGGCCGCACTTAAGCGACTGCAGCTATCGAGCTCGGTAGTAGTGAATCTTATCACAAAGGCCAGTAGCACTATACGCAAGTGGTTAGGCTGTGTTTATGTTGAGTCTCAAGCTCTCTAGTATAGGAATTCACGCTTCGACGCGCCTTTCCCTATCCCATATAAATGCAGATCGCTCATTAGCGAGCCACATAGACACTTCAACAACACTTACACAAAAAGGTACTTGCCTCTCTGACAGCTCCATCGCCCCTGTTCGCTGTAATCAGTCTGTCCTTGAAGAATTTTAGAAGCTACAGACATCTTCGGTGATCAGGACACGTTCCAGTTCGGTGAATTACCGTCGATCCTTGAAGGGGCCGATGTTCAGTGGAGTAGCTTTCTCCATTTGTTAATGTTCGGCCGCTCGTTTTTCTTTGAATTCCTTCTTAATATTAACAAGTATCAAAATTACACTTTAATATCAATTAAAGACAGTCATTGAAATTATTACATCACCATTTAATGATTACCATAATAAAGTCTTAATTAAAATGATTTTTAACAAATATGAAATAAAATTTAAAAATTAATAATCATAAGTTAATCTCTAATCCTTTTTTTTTTTTTTTTTTTTTTTTTTTCGCTATTTGCTTTACGTCGCACCGACACAAATATGTCTTACGGCAACGGTGGGATAGGAAAGGCCTAGGAATTGGAAGGAAGCGGCCGTGGCCTTAATTAAGGTACAGCCCCGGCATTTGCCTAGTGTAAAAATGGGAAACCACAGAAAACCATCTTCAGGGCTGACGGCAGTGGGGCTCGAACCCACTATCTCCCGAAATCACTAATCCTAACCTAACCTAGTTTAGAGTACGGACTCTACACTGCATTTCAAACTTATTTTAACTGTATGTTTTAATTGGTTTCCAAAATTTATTTCAACTGACTTCCAAAACTTGTGACTGCTTAGGTGGAAATACAGTAAGCAGTTTCGCCAATCCCGACGCCTTGGTAATTATGGTAGATTGTGCTGAAAGCTACGATCTAATACCTTGGAACCTGAAAATGGTTGCAATGAGTTTCATGCCGGCAATTTGATCCTCACTCCGAGCTGACCATGGGTCCAACTCACTATCACCCGGTGATAACTCCTAGAAATTGACAAGTGTAAGCCAGGGCAGAAACAAATGGACGTCCTGTGATTTTCTGAGGTCTGTTACATGTTATGATCTATTCAAACCATATAAATGAGCAAGTCTTACACATATTTATCAGAACAATTACTGCATAATCCTTACTATGAACTATACATTAGCCTCCTGTTCACTACAATCAGAACACCAAAAAAATTTATCCAATGTCGTTTATTTTCACAGGGTGTGCAGCTTTGCGCAAAATGAAGTCATGAATAGCATTTCATTTCCCTAAGTCTACCGTGCTTCATAACCAAGTAGTGTGTCCAGTGGCGGCTCATCAAATAGAAAATTGGGTGTTCACAAAATTTAACAGCAGTAGTAACGCATTAAGCAACATGCTTGTGATTCGTCTGGCTGCACTGTCTGTAAATTTATTACTTTTTAATATCGAAACTATCGAGTTCACGGCAGTCTTGCCTGACCAAAATAAATAAATCTATATGAAAACTAAATTGACAGACACGAGTGCTCCGTACGTTTCCGAAGCCAGTACATACACAATGACGCACTGCACAATAACAGTGACTCAATCTTCTCCAGCTTAAAAACAGCGGAATACCAAAGAATTTGATATTGAGGGATAGTGAAGTTTAAAACAAAGACTATTTCTTTCCAAAGAAGTATGAGTTGGCACAAAATCCGTAGAGATGGCAGCACCATCCAGTAAGTTTTGGTTACTGGAGTTCTGGAGAAAGAGCACATTGGAAGTGTGCACTTCCCATACGGTAACAGCTCCGTGAGGTACAGTATCATCACTCTCACATGCACAAAACCTGCCACAGCGAGAGCACAAGACCGATGTGCACATTCAAGCAATGCTGGACGTTTGAAGCGTAGAACCCGAAAAATTTGAAGTGCAGCAGTTCGGAATTTTTTTTAACAAACTGCTTTACGTCGCACTGTCACAGATAGGTCTTATGGCGACAATGGGATAGGAGAGAGCTTGGAGTGAGAAGGAAGCGACCGTGGCTTTAATTCAAGGTACAGCCTCTGCATTTGCCTGATGTGAACATGGGAAACGACAGAAAAACATATTCAGGGCTCCCGGCAGTATTATTATTATTATTATTATTATTATTATTATTATTATTATTATTATTATTATTATTATTATTATTATTATTATTATTATTATTATTATTATTATTATTATTATTGTACCGGGCGGTACACCTCCACTCCGCTAATTTAAAATGTGCGCCTGTGGAAACTCCTCTGCTGGAGGAAGTCTGAACTTTATTTACCCTATTAATTTTCTAGTTTCTCAGAAGATGTCACCACCTGGAAATTTTTGAGTTTGTGAACTGTGTCATTTTCGACGTACTTTTGTTTTGCTTGAAGTAAGAAGTGTGAACTTTCTCTTCTAGAGGACACCACTGAAAAACTACAATAGTGCACCCTAGTGGGAAGAAAAATAACTGTTCTTTGGAGAAAATTTTATTTCAAAAGTTTGTTCTTTGTTAAATTTCTTTCTGTTATTGTTTAAGTTGGCTGTATACCCCTCTCTTTCCCCTTGTTTTGCATTTGACCAATCCCGAATTTCTGTTATTAATTTCTGACCAATCATTGGTATCTTCCCCCAACTTGAATATGTTTCTATACCCTAGCCAATAAAAAGTTTGTGGGAGGGTGTTTTCTTTCCCCTAACACCTAGAACCTTCCGCGAGAGGATTTAAACTGCTGATTTTTGGGTCTTCGGGCCACTTCTGTTCCATCTTTCACTGTATTAAGTACATAGCAGGAGGCGGGAAGCGCCTCTTTCTCCGGCAGCGGTCAACTATAAGGTAATGGCCGATTAATATATTCTTTCTTTGCTAGCTCAGCAGTTTAACTCTCGGGGCGGGTGCGAAGCGTTCCACCATGTAACCTTTTCCTAAAATGTAAATGTAACTACTCTTTTCATCTATTCTCTTGGAAAGCTACATTCTGGGATAGAGAGTGCTAACCCTCTCGAGCTCCCACTCATATTGTTTTGAGGTGAACTTATTTTTCTCAACCTATTCTTCGTTAATGTAAAACAAATTGTTCTCTTCTTAAGTCACCTCTTTAGTATGGGATTAGCCCTTGTATTAACGGCCTAGCGCCAAGTAGGTCTTAATCTAGTGTATTAGGAGTGCAAGTTCGCCTCCTTTCAAATTGTTATTTTAGAGGTCATTTAATTAACATTCTTTTCGTTTAATAGACCTCAGTAGATTGGGTATTTTACCCCTGTGTTTATGTCCGTTGAGGACAGCTTGAAGGTGGAGTTTGGTGTGGCCTGGGAGAGGCTTAAATTTGAGAGCGAGTGGCTCTTTTGAAAATTGTATGTTGTATGCCTCGAGGAGGCTTTTCAGTGTAATTTGGAGCAAGGGCTCCTAGGTATGAATGGGGTTTTCTGCCCCTCTGTTAAAACTTGTGTTTGGGGTAAAACTGAGCTGATTGCCCAAGCATTGTGAACTCGGGGCGCGAAGCCCAAATTCTGTAAATATTGTAACTACCTTATTTTGACTTGCTATTCTGTACCTGCCATGCTTGTTACTTATTTATTTTGAAAAGAAAATATAACCGTATTAAATTTTAAATTTACTTTACGGGCACTATAATTTCGTAGCTTGAGATCCATTCACACCCGCACCTTCTTTCACCTCTACCTACCGCTAAAACACGGTAACAATTATTATTATTATTATTATTATTATTATTATTATTATTATTATTATTATTATTATTATTATTATTATTATTATTATTATTATGTTAGCCATACTAAGCGACTGTGGGATTATGTTAGATTATTAAAAGATAATTAAAAGCGATCAAAGATATTTATGTTGGAAATTGGGGAGCGGTGAGAATTGAAGGTGGAATGAGTTCTTACGTCAAGGCACTTACAGTGGTTAGACAAGGCAGTAATCTTTTACCATTGATGTTCATAGTTTACATGGATCATCTGTTGAAAGGTATTAAGTGGCAGGGAGGGATTCAGTTAGGTGGAAATATGGCAAGCAGTTTGGCCAATCCCGACGACTTGGTAATTATGGTAGATTGTGCTGAAAGCTTGCGATCTAATACATTGAAACCTGAAAATGGGTGCAATGAGTATGATATGAAAATTAACCTTTCCAAGACTAAAGTGATCCGCTAGAGAACTAAATTTCAGATTGGGAATACAAAACTGGAACAGGTAGATGCTAGGGTAGTAATTTCTAGTATTTAGGATTTTTATTCTCCCAGGATGGTAGATGAGATTGAATCAAGGTGGACCAAAGCTAATGCAATGAGTTCCCAGTTCCGATCAACAGTAGTTCGTAAGATAGAAGTACGCGCCCGGAAGAAATTACCTTTACAGCGGTTTGTTTTCAGACCAACTTCGCTGTACGGCAGTGAAAGCTAGGTGGGCTCAGGATATCTTATTCATAAGTTAAAAGTAACAGACTTAAACGTAGTGAGAATGATCTCTGGTGCAACAGTTAAGTACAATGGCAGAAGAGTACTCCGAATGAGGTGGTAAAGGCTAAGTTAGGAATGAACTCGGTGGATGAAGCTGTACGCATAAACCGGCTTAGGTGGTGAGGTCATGCCAGACGAATGGAGGAGGAAAGGTTACCTAGGAGAATAATGAACTCTGCTATGGAGAGTAAGAGGATTAAAGGGAGACCAAGGCGACGATTGTTCGACTCACTTTCCAATGATTTAAAGATACGAGGTAAGGAACTAAACGAAGCCACAGAGGTAGTTACAAAGAGAGAATTGTGGAGGTGTTTAGTAAATTCACAGAGATTTTCAGACTGAACACTGAAAGCCACAACAGTCTATAATGAAGATGTATATTCTTCTTCTTCTTCCTCCATTTTGGCCAACTGTGGATCACGTTAATTCGATTTCGGCTGCTTCTGGGCTTTGATCTTCGCCCAGTAAGCCTTCATTATTTCACTCGGCAACCTTCTTCTCTCTTCCGTCCATGGTGTTTGGGTCCGCAGACTAACTTTTTCTCGGAAGCTTTGTGTTCTTTATTTTCGACTTGTAAGTTTCCCTGTTGCTTATTTCCGATCCTTGTATCCCATTTCTGTCAGGTCCTACTTCACTTCCTGATCCCAGCATACCACAGATGTCCTGGTCTCTTGGTTTGCTTTCTTTTTGTATGATCCATCCTCTGTTCTTTGGGCTCCCAGTACCTTCATCAGAATTTTTCGCTCCACTAGTTCTAACTTCTTGACCAATCCTACCTTTATCAGGTTCAAACATTCAGCTGCATATAAGGCTTCTGGACGGATCACTGTCTGGTAATGTCTGAGTTTTGCATTGATTGAGATCTTCTTCTTGTTATAGGTGTAGCTTGTATGCCAAGTTCATTTTGTTGATTCTCGATATCAGTGCCTCTTTCTCTATCCACTTTCCCAGATATTTAAATTTTTCTACTTTCCGAATCCTTCCTCCCTCCACTATCATCCCTCTGGGTGCTGTTTCTATGTTGGCCATGTACTGTGTCTTCTCGAAGGAGATCCGTAAACCTGCCTTACTTGCTTGTTCCTGGAGGTGGGCAATTTGGTTCCGTGCCTCCTCTATTGACTCTGACGGAATCACAATGTCATCCGCAAAGGATCATTATTATTATTATTATTATTATTATTATTATTATTATTATTATTATTATTATTAACAATGAGAGAAGGGATACTTACAATGAACCATGCCTTTAATGAAAATAACATTTCTGCGTGAATGTTTCTCATATCCTTAGTTACCCAGAATAACTACAATGCATCCAACCACGGCACTCGTGTTTACATGTGTATAAAAACCCGACATATTACAGATTCGAATACAAGATAGAACACACTCACGTACATAATGTATTATGAGGTCGAGAGGCTTGTCCATTGCAGATTCCCGGCATATCGGGATGTGTTGGACACGGTATAGTGGATGCTGCGCAGAGAATCTCAAGAAGCTGCTTGCAGTCTGGCGGTGTGGTAGACACAGTGGAGAAACATCATGTCTTGAAAGTCGTATCATTAGAGAAAGATCCCAAGAAGCTACTTTATGCTTCGAGAAACGTGCACAGGACTTGAGCAGCCTAAGTAATGATGTCACTTGCCTCTGCGATAAAAACAAAAAAACAAAGAAGAGGAAGTGAATCAAACAAGATTATTTACAACTTACCACGTTTGTAGGAATCACGGCTGTTTGACAGTTAACAGGTGGCTGATCTTCAGTACTTCAGACATTTATTTATCCTGCAAAGAAAAGTAATATACCTTATTATTGTATTTATTGTCCGGCTCCTTGGCTGAATGCTAAACTCGAGGCCTTCGGTTCAAAGAGTCTTGGGTCAATTCTCAGCCCGTTCGGGGATTTTAACCGCATGTGATTAATTCCTCTGATTCGGGGACTGGGGATTTGGGTTTGACCCAATATACTCCTCTGTATATTTATTTATTCATTTATTTATTTATCTATGTCACATGTCTGTAAGAGAGTTGCACTCCAATTACAACATACATTACAACATATAGTACAATGATATATATATTGCAAAACAGAAAAATATCACGAAAAATTAACAAAAGATTTTGAACATTTATAATAAACAAAGTTAGAAGAAAAATGACAAAAACAACAATAGGTTATATACAGATCAGGATTAGATAGTGCTGTAATTACATAAGTAGGAAGAACTGAAACTTTATGTGCAGGCACACACACATGCGAACAGGTCAGGTGCATGATTAACAGTGTAAAAATAATATCTGGAAGTTTATAGACAATTGAATTCCATTTGTGTTATTGACAAAGAGACAGTGTAATGAATTATATTTTCTTTTTATGAGATGCTATTGGTTAAGATTATTTAAGTATATTCACTAAAGAAAATCACTAGACATTTTTTGTTGTCTGTTAGGGACATTGAGAGATCTATGTGGTGGTTTCTGAATAAGTCATTAAACATACTACACATCCTTACTAATGGCGAATTTTTATGAATTAGTATGTTGGATAAGGGATTGTAAAAGTACATCCGGTTACGCAAGGTCGATTTGCTTACGTTAAAATATATATAACGACAACACACAACACCACTATCCACCACAGGAACACGCAATAGTGAATATCTCTCTCTACAGTTCATAGGGTTCGCGTCAGGAATAGCATCCGGCCGTAATACAGGGTCAAGTCTACAACCTCTCAAAAAAAAAAATCGCACCCAAGACCCTACCAGCGTATGATAGGCCTATAAGTGGTTGGAAATAATAATAATAATAATAATAATAATAATAATAATAATAATAATAATAATAATAATAATACCGGGCGAGTTGGCCGAGTGGTTAGGGGCGCGCAGCAGTGAGCTTGCACCCAGGAGATAGTGGGTTCGAATCCCATCTGTGGGCAGCCCTGAAGATGGTTTTCCGTGGTTTCCCATATTTACACCAGGAAAATGCTGAGGCTGTACCTTAATTAAGGCCACGGCCGCATCCTTCCCACTCCTAGCCCTTTCCTATCCTATCGTCGCCATAAGACCTGTCTGTGTCGGTGCGACGTAAAGCCACTAGTAAAAAAGAAAAATAATAAAATAATACTAGCAAACGTACCCGTCCTTCGCTACGGTATTCTAAATTGTAAATGGATATCGAATTAAATTACTGAACATGCAGTGAATAAGGTTTTTTTTTTTTTTAAATTGCAAGTATAGATAAGTAATCTGCTCTATGTACTACACCTTTTGGGCTATGTCCGCTGGATGATATCTCCCTTATTAATCCTCCTCCATCCGTTTTGTGATACGACTTGCCGTTTAAGCGCGAAATACCTCGAAACGAAGGTCTGAACCGTCATTAAAATTTCCGCCATATTTCGATATACTTTGTGGATAAAAAGTGAAAAATTTACAGATCTTGGAAGCTTTCCGTCGGTTACAGGCTAAAACGTATAATTTTGCCTAATTGCAATATTCTAGTTCGTCTGGCATATTGTACCGCAATTTTGATTTTGGGCGGAGGGGAGAGGGTAAAATTAAGGACTTTCAGGAAACTATAGCTTAAAAATATACAGATGGTCATTATTATCCCTTAAACGGATACCTGTACGAAAATTTCGCCAAAATAGTCAATGCACAGAGACACGGTCGTTACGATTTTATTTATATAGATAGATAAATAAGGAATCTGCTCCACGTACAACACCTTTCGGGCTATGTCCGCTGGAGTTAGCCTTCAAAACCGACCGTTTATGATATCTCCCTTATTAATCCTCCTGTCGAAAAGAATGTACATGAGAAAAAATGTTTTAGAAATGGATTTTCATCAAGGTCGATTTCCAGTCAGGTTGGTCTTGTATATATTGTGAGAGAGTAAAATCACTGTTTCGGTTCCCTATAAACCCCCAGTCCACTCCGGGAATTTGAAAGGGTATGGACCTTAAAACCTATCTTTGCGGCACGAAGTTTGGTTGAAATATCTTCAGTAATTTTCAAGTTATAAGAAATGGGCTTTAGACGCACCCGCTCTTGATTTAAGTCCGGTGGGACTTGTACCGAAAAACGGTCGGTTAATTATATCTCCCTTATTAATCCTCGTATCGAAATGATGCATATGAGAAAAAAAGGTTTAGAAATTGATTTCCATAAGGGCAGGTTGTTTTCCATTAAGTTTGGTTGTGTATATTTTGTGGGAGTGCAAAATCACGGTTTTGTATAAACCCCCAGTCAATTCAGGAATTTAGAAACAATATTGGCCCTAAAACATACTCAAGGACAGGATTTTCTAAATATGAAGTTTGGTAGAAATATATCCAGTAGCTTTCAAGTTATAGACAGACAGACAGACAGCCAGACAAACAAACAAATAAACAGAAAAACAGACACCAAAGCAAAAAAATATGCAGATGGTCATTATTACACCTGAAACGGATAACTGTACGGAAATAAAATGGCGTATGGCTTTTAGTGCCGGGAGTGTCCGAGGACATGTTCGGCTCGCCAGGTACAGGTCTTTTGATTTGACGCCCGTAGGCGACCTACGCGTCGTGATGAGGATGAAATAATGTTGAAGACGATACATACACCCAGCCCTCGTACCAGCGAAATTAACCACTTATGGTTAAAACTCCCGACCCTACCGGGAATCGAACCTGGGACCCCTGTGATCAAAGGCTAGCACGCTAACCATTTGGCCATGGAGTCGGACAACTGTACGGAAATTTCTCCAAAATAGTCAATGTACAGACACACAGTCGTTACGATTTTATTTATATACAGTACTGTAGATTATATTATGGAAAGTCATATCATGATTATTTAATTTCATTTCATATTATAAGGTACACCATTCTTTTAAAATGTTAAAATATGAGTAGAATGAAATGAAATAATACGATCTTCTTTTATTAAATTTTCACAATCCATGATTACCACTCTGCTAATTATTATTATTATTATTATTATTATTATTATTATTATTATTATTATTATTATTATTATTGTTTTCAACCACTTATAGGCCTATCATACGCTGGTAGGGTCTTGGGTGCGATTTTTTTGGAGAGGTTGTAGACTTGACCCTGTATTACGGCGGGATGCTCTTCCTGACGCGAACCCTATAAATAATGCAGTTACAGAACAACCAGCGGCTACCCGCGCGAGCTAGCTACAGCTAGCGCTGCATTTTAAAAACATTGCTCAGTATTGAAGCGTTTGAAATTCGCATTTTTCTACGCGCGAGCTGGCGCTGTATTGAGTAAGTAAACACTGTGAACCGGTCCGCTGTCGGATTTCTCGCGCCGGTTGAGTTGAAGCTTGTTAGCAGAATGGTAATCATGGATTCCTCCTCTGCGAACCATGTGACCTTGCCGCGGTGGGGAGGCTTGCGTGTCCCAATGATGCAGATAGCCGAGCCGCAGGTGCAACCATATCGGATGGGTATCTGTTGAGAGACCAGACTAACGAATGGTTCATCGAAAGGGGGGTAGCAGCCTTTCGGTAGTTGCAAGGGTGGCAGTCTAGATGATTGACTGATACGGCCTTGTAATAATACTCAACATGGCTTAGCTGTGTTGATACTGCTACACGGCTGAAAGCAACGGGAAACTACAGCCGTAACCACCTCCCGAGGACATGCAGCTCTCTCTGTATGAATGATGTACTGATGATGGCTTCCTCCCGGGTAAAATATTCCGGAGGTAAACTAGTCCCCCATTCGGATCTCCGGGTGGGGACTACACGAGAGGGGGCGATCATCAGGAAGATGGATACTGACATTCTGCGAGTCGGAGCGTGGAATGTTAGAAGTCTGAATCGTTGTGGTAGGTTAGAGAATCTGAAAAGGGAGATGGATAGGCTAAAGTTAGATGTAGTTGGTATAAGTGAAGTACGTTGGCAGGAAGAACAGGATTTTTGGTCAGGCGACTACCGAATTATCAACACGAAATCAAACAGGGGTAATGCAGGAGTTGGTTTAATAATGAATAAGAAAATAGGGCAGCGGATAAGCTACTACGACCAGCATAGTGAAAGAATTATTGTCGCCAAGATAGACACCAAACCAATGCCCACCACAATAGTGCAGGTCTATATGCCTACTAGTTCAGCGGATGATGAAGAAATTGAAGGAATATATGAGGAGATAGAAGATTTAATACAATATGTCAAAGGTAACGAGAATCTAATTGTGATGGGAGACTGGAACGCAGTGGTAGGCCAAGGAAGAGAAGGTAGCACAGTAGGAGAATTTGGATTGGGACAAAGGAACGAAAGAGGAAGTCGGCTGGTTGAATTCTTCACTGACCATAATTTAGTCCTCGCCAATACTTGGTTCAAACACCACAAACGACGGCTGTATACGTGGACGAGACCTGGAGACACTGGAAGGTATCAAATAGACTTCATTATGATTAGGCAGAGATTCAGAAACCAGGTGTTGGATTCCAAAACTTTCCCAGGAGCAGACGTGGACTCTGACCACAACTTGTTGGTCATGAAATGCCATCTGAAGTTGAAGAAATTGAAGAAAGGAAAGAATGCAAAAAGATGGGATCTAGACAAGTTGAAAGAAAAGAGTGTGATGGATTGTTTCAAGGAACATGTTGCACAAGGACTAAATGAAAAGGCCGAAGGAAACACAGTAGAGGAAGAGTGGAGAGTCATGAAAAATGAAGTCAGTAGGGCTGCTGAAGAAATGTTAGGAAGGAAGAAAAGATCAACTAAGAATCAGTGGATAACTCAGGAGATACTAGACCTGATTGATGAACGACGAAAATACAAGAATGCTAGAAATGAAGAGGGCAGAAAAGAATACAGGCGATTAAAGAATGAAGTGGATAGAAAGTGCAAGGTAGCTAAGGAAGAATGGCTGAAGGAGAAGTGCAAGGATGTCGAAGGCTGTATGGTCCTGGGAAAGGTAGATGCTGCATACAGGAAAATCAAGGAAACCTTTGGAGAAAGGAAATCTAGGTGCATGAATATTAAGAGTTCAGATGGAAAGCCACTTCTAGGGAAAGAAGACAAAGCAGAAAGATGGCAGGAGCATATCCAACAGTTGTATCAAGGTAACGATGTAGATAATTTCGTTCTGGAACATGAAGAGGCTGTTGATGCTGATGAAATGGGAGACCCAATTTTGAGGTCAGAGTTTGACAGAGCTGTGAGTGACCTAAATAGGAACAAGGCACCTGAAATTGATGATATTCCCTCTGAATTACTGACTGCCTTAGGAGAAACCAGCATGGTAAGGTTATTTCATTTAGTGTGCAAGATGTATGAGACAGGAGAAGTCCCATCCGATTTTCGGCAGAATGTTGTTATACCTATTCCCAAGAAAGCCGGTGCTGACAGGTGTGAAAACTACCGCACCATTAGTTTAGTATCTCATGCCTGCAAAATTTTAACACATATTATTTACAGAAGAATGGAAAAACAAGTTGAAACTGAGTTGGGGGAAGATAAATTTGGCTTCAGAAGAAATGTAGGAACACGTGAAGCAATCCTGACTTTACGTCTAATCTTAGAGGATCGAATCAAGAAGGACAAGCCCACGTAAATGGAATTCGTAGAACTAGAAAAGGCATTCGATAATGTTGATTGGACCAGGCTATTTATGATTCTGAAGATGATAGGGATCAGATACCGAGAACGAAGAATTATCTACAACCTGTATAAAAATCAGTCTGCCGTGATAAGAATCGAGGGCTTTGAAAAAGAAGCAGCAATCCAGAAAGAAGTGAGACAAGGCTGCAGTTTGTCCCCTCTCCTTTTCAATGTTTACATAGAACAGGCAGTAAAGGAAATCAAAGAGAAATTTGGAAAGGGAATCACAGTCCAAGGAGAGGAAATCAAAACCTTGAGATTTGCCGATGATATTGTTATTTTATCTGAGACTGCAGAAGACCTCGAGAAGTTGCTGAATGGTATGGATGAAGTCTTAGGTAAGGAGTACAAGATGAAAATAAATAAGTCCAAAACAAAAGTAATGGAGTGCAGTCGAACGAAGGCAGGTGATGTAGGAAATATTAGATTAGGAAACGAAGTCTTAAAGGAAGTAGATGAATATTGTTACTTGGGTAGTAAAATAACCAACGATGGCAGAAGTAAGGAGGACATAAAATGCAGACTAGCACAAGCAAGGAAGAGCTTTCTTAAGAAAAGAAATTTGCTCACTTCAAACATTGATATCGGAATTAGAAAGATGTTTTTGAAGACTTTTGTGTGGAGCGTGGCATTGTATGGAAGTGAAACATGGACGATAACTAGCTCAGAAAGAAAGAGAATAGAAGCTTTTGAAATGTGGTGTTACAGAAGAATGCTGATGGTGAGATGGATAGATCGAATCACGAATGAAGAGATACTGAATCGAATTGGTGAGAGGAGATCGATTTGGCTACATTTGACGAGAAGAAGAGATAGAATGATAGGACACATCTTAAGACACCCTGGACTTGTTCAGTTGGTTTTTGAAGGAAGTGTAGGTGGCAAGAACGGTAGGGGTAGACCAAGGTATGAATATGATAAACAGATTAGAGCAGATGTAGGATGCAATAGTTACGTAGAAATGAAAAGGTTAGCACAGGATAGGGTGGCATGGAGAGCTGCATCAAACCAGTCTATGGACTGATGACTCAACAACAACAATCATGGATTGCGAAAATTTAATAAAATATCATTTGCTTTCATTTCATTCCACTCAGATTTTAACATTTTAAAAGAATGGAGTAACTTATAATATGAAATAATATAACACATCATGATATGACAATCCAAAATATTTTTTCATCAATTCCGTTACTATAGTGTTACTGCAAGTTTCTATTCTGCTGAAATGGAATGTTCTTCTGCAGAGTATAGTAATGGCCTTTATATTATCTAAGATTAGAGTAAAATGCAACTAGCCTCATTCGATAATAATTCATAATATCATTTGTCGTCTTTACACATTCTATGCAAATGATGGGATTCGTCGAGTTCACGTCGATTTAAAAAAAGTTGGTGCACTGAATACCTTTGTCTATGCAAATATCTAGATTTCAAAAAACTATTTCATCCAAAAATAACTCTTCGCCTATAGAGAACTCTATCACTTGTAAAGAAGTCGCTCAGACTGGCTTCCAGTCAACTATCGAGCACAAGGGAGAAAACGTCTACTAGCTGCTAGCATGTTAAAGCAATAGTAGAAGCGAGATGTTCCATAACCGCATAATAATTATATACTGAGCGAGTTGACCGTGCGATGCTGTGTGATTGCATTCGGGAGATAGTGAGTTTGAATACCACCTTCGGGAGCCCCGAAGACGTTTTTCGTTGGTTTTTCATTTCCAAACCAGGCAAATTCTAGGGCTGAGCCTTAACTAAAGGCGGTGGTCACTTCCTTCCCAATACTAACCGTTTCCCATCCTTGCGTCGCCGAAAACCTTCCCCGTTAAACCACTAGCAAAATAATAGTAATAATAATAATAATAATAATAATAATAATAATAATAATAATAATAATAATAATAATAATAATAATAATAATAATAATAATTGTACCGGGAGGTACAACTCATCGCCATGCATTTAAATGAAGCGACTTCAAGAACACTACCTATCATATTAAAATTGAAACAACTAGTGCAACTAGTGTTGATCAAAACATGTCACTACTAAAGTGATAGAGTAATATGTTGTTTTAAAGTTTCCTAAACTGACTGGGTTTCTTTTGGATTTTTTTTTTTGTGTGTGTATCACAGTGGCAACAACTATTTCAAAAAGTTCGGACTTTTCTCCATAGATGCCTCTATTAAATAACTGATGTCATGCACTCTGGCGCAAAGTGGAATAACTAGAAATTTAAAGAAATTTTGTGTTTATAGGTTTTCTGAACTGACTTTCCTTATTTTTGATACTTCAAGGTTGGCCAATCATAATTTTTGTGTATTTAATTTTCAGCCAATCATAGGCTTCTTGTAACTTTTTGTCTGTCCTATAAAATGAGAGGGTGTGTCCGGATTAGTCCAGAGCCTTCTCGAACCTTCCTCTCGGGTATAAAAGCTGACGCCTTTTCGAGCTAACTTGTCTTATTGATCGTCGTATTACTGAGTGTGTGTGTTAAGTGAGGAGGCGGAGGTCCTCATTCTTCGGCAGGCAGAACACCAGCCCAGATAATGGCCACCAGTTTTCTATCTCTGTAATTATCTCCGCAAGCTGAACTGGAGTGGAAGGTTCCAATCTTTAACTATGTAACAGTCAATTTCCTAAACAGTAAACTTTCTCCCTTCTCATGTAAAATTTCATGTAAGTCCTAAGGACTTAAACTGTGAATCGGGGATACCCTCTCGAATTCCCCTTCAATTAATCTTGAGGTGACTACGATTTTGTAACTGATTTTCTCTTGTAAATTGTAAATTAATTTGTCCATCTAGTCACCTCAGTAGTTTGGGGTTAGCCTCTGCATCATCGAGCCACAAGCCCAAGTAGGGTTTTAATTTCTGATTTCGAGGAGCGCAAGTGTCCGCCGCCATACATTTTGATTTTGGGGCCAGTAATTGAACCTGTTATTATCCTCGAAGGCCCCGTAGAATGGGTACTCGATACGCCTGTATTGTTTTTAAATCCAACTGCTACAGTCTTGTCAAATGTAGATTGTGCCTAGAGAGGCCAGAAATTGTAAAGTATTATGCAAAGATGAAAATTAAAAGTTGCCTTGAGTAGGCCGTAAGTGTTTGGGAACGCAGCCTCCTTGGTAGAATTTGTAGAGCATGTAAGCTCTTTTGTGGTAATGTAATAGAATCTCTATAACATTGAGTGGTACCTTTGAAAGGCTGTAACTTGTAACCATTGGAGCAAAGAGCTCTTGAAAATTGTGTTTTGGGAGATTTCTCTCCTTGTCTATCCAACTAAACGCAACATTAGTGATGTTGGGACCTTTGTAAATCATAAGCTTGAACCTTTATTTTAAAGTTTTAAACTAATCTTTGACTATCGTAGATAGACCCATTCCAGCCCGCACCTTATTTCACCTCTGCGTTTCACAGAATATCCCGGAATAATAATAATAGCAATAATAAGAATAATAAGATCCCTCAGCATCATGTCATGATTCTCCTTGGAGATTTTAATGCACAAATTGGTAGAGAGCAAGAACACAGGCATATCATCGGAGATTTCTCAGCACACAGAAAGACTAACGCCAATGGGCATCGTTTAATGAACGTGTGCGGAATGGCCATTCTCTAGTTGATGTCCACACATTTTAAGAAACCACTACGAAAAATGACTACATGGAAATCACCAATCAATCACATTGGCGAATATCAGATTGACCATGCAGGGATCGCCAGAAAGTTTTCCCCAGAAATTATGAACGTAAGAGTATGCAAGGGTCCGACCACCATCTCTCAGAAATCAAAATTCGATTCCGACCCAACAGAAAAAAGTATCAAAAACCTAAAATCCCACGGATTGACCCGGAATATCTGAAAGAACATCCACAAGAGTTTGCGCAATCTTTACAAACAAATGTACAAACATTGGACACACTTCTTGAGACGATCCAAGAATCGTCAAGAAAACTCGGTCAACCTCCACGGAAACCGAAACATAGGTGATGGACCTATGAGTGTAACAAAGCTCTGGAATCAGGCATTCGAGCCTGGAAGAATCGGCACAGCCACCAAACGCCAGAGAATTGGAAGATATTCTCAGAAACCCAGAAGCGAACGTCCAAAATTCTCAGACTAATTAAACGCATATACCACTTCAAAAGATTAGAAGAAATTGATGACGATTTCAAAAGAAACAACGCACTAAATTTTTACAGAACCTTTAGGGAAGAACTGAGCGACTACAAGCCGCCCACTCTTTGTTTTCGTCGCCCTGATGGGACACTGGAGACTAACACAAAGGCCAACTGTTATATCCTGAAGCAGCACGCAATTCCACATACCTGTTCCCAACCCACCTTCAGTTACACCTACACATGATGAGGCACGAAGTATCATATTAAATCTCAAAAACAAAAAAGCACCAGGAGGAGATGGCGTAATCGCAGAGATGCTCAAGACTGGAGGTGAACTCCTTGTTGACCGACTGCAAGCCATCATTGCAAATATATGTGAGAGCAGAGTCATATCTGCAGACTGGAAAACTGCCTAGATTCACCCACTGCACAAAAAGGGCGACAACACGGATCCAAATAATTACAGAGGCATCTCATGCCTGCCAATTGCATACAAAGTGCTTCCACGCGCCCTCCTTACTAGATTGGAACACCAGACAAAACAAAAGATCGGTGAATACCAGGCGGTCTTCCAACCACATCGATCGTGCGTGGAACAGATCTGGAACCTGAAGATGATTCTCCACAATTGCCAGTCAAACCGTGCAGTAATCATTTTCATAGATTTAAAAAAGCATACGACTCTGTTGATTGTGACACCCTGTTTAATATACTCGGCGAACATGGCATTGACAACAAAACAACCACGTTAATTCAATAAACATTGATAGACACAACCTCTAAAGTGAAAGTCATGGGTTAAATCTCTGAATATTTTGAAATTAGAACAGGTGTTAGACAAGGTGATGGGCTGTCCCCACTCCTGCTCAACCTAGTACTAGACTAGGTCATTAAAACGTGGGAGAAAGAAGTACCTGGAATCCATTTTGGAACAAAAGCTAAACGGATCAATATAAAATGACTTGCTTTCGCTGACGACCTAGCAATAATTACCCGAACACCTGAGGAAGCTTGATATGCCATCGAAAAGCTTCATGAGATTACTGTCAAAACTGGCCTCCACATCTCTTACGAAAGAACACAGTACATGGACTCCAAGAACTCTAATCTGGTGCCACTCGTGACCTAATATGGCAGCGTCACACAAGTAAAACAGTTTAAGTACTTAGATGAAGTTATCGGGAGCACTGGCAACGAAAGAGAAGCCAACAAAAACCGCGCTGAAAAATTACGTAAAGCCTATACGATCACCTGGATTTACTACAATAAATCACTTTCCATCAAGACCAAATTCTGACAGTACAACACTGTTGTTCTCCTAGAGGCACTCTACACAATGGATACATCATCATTAAACATCAATATTAGAGACATTGAGAAAATGGAACGACAGATACTCTGGGAAATATTCGGACCCAATTTAAAGATGGCATCTGGATGCGAAAACGCTCAGAGGAACTCTATTCATTGGCTGAGCGATTCACTTCACTTGAACGCAAAAGACGTATGAAATTCTGCGGGCATTTAACACGAATGGATGACTGACGATTGGCCAAGAAAATCTTTTTCGGTGTCAATGGAACACGACAAACCAAAGTGCGCTGGCTAGTAGACACCCAGAAAGATCTCGCAGAAGTCGACATTGACCCACTGGAAACCACAAGGACTTCATATAGACAAAGGATCAACACCCACAAGTTTGCGCCCAAGAAACCGACGGCAAGAAATTTGAAAAGAATGAGGAAGTTTTGTGAAAATGAAAAGATCAAGAATACCAGTGCTAAATAACGGTTCTCCGTACTCCTTAGAGGGCCAAACGCTTGTATAACCCATATAATATATATAATAAATAATAATCAGTTCACATTCCAGATAAGCACATATATGTACAATATGTATGCACGTGTTTTGCTAATGGTTTAATAATAATAATAATAATAATAATAATAATAATAATAATAATAATAATAATAATAATAATAATAATAATCATAATAATCATAATAATAATGTTATTTGCTTTACGTCCCATTAACTACTTTACGGTCTCCGGAGACGCCGAGGTGCCGGAATTTAGTCCCGGATGAGTTATTTTATGTGCCAGCAAATCTACAGACACGAGGCTGACGTATTTGAGCACCTTCAAATACTACCGGACTGTGTCAGGATCGAACCTGCCAAGTTGGTGTCAGAAGGCCAGTGCCTCAACCGTCTGAATCACTCATCCCGGCGCTAGTGTTTTACCGTCACACTAACTTAAATACGTTTTCAGCGGCGATAAGAGAAGAGATAACTAGAACTGAAGATTAGTTGACTGTGGCCTTAACTAAAGCACAGCCCCAGCTTTCATCTGGCGTGGAATGGAAAACCATGGAAAACTATTTTTAGAGGGGGGATCGAAATCATGACCTTGCGAAGTCAGAGTTAGCTGAGGTAAACATATATTATCCTGGAAAAGGTTATCAGAGAATAGACAGGTTATGAAGGAAGATCAAAGAAAATCATAGTATGAACAGTGAAGCATACATACAAACTAACAGGTAATTATCAACGAAGTAACAAACAAGCAAGCAAACAAACAAACAAACAAACAAACAAACAAACAAACAAACAAACAAACAAACAAACAAACAAACAAATAAATAAATAAATAAATAAATAAATAAATCCATTCTTCTTCTTCTGCCACTTTTCCCACTCCCGGGGGGAGTCGCGGGTGATATGGACTTGGCCTTGTTTAACGGCCGTGTGCCCTTCCTAACTCCAATTCTATACGCAGGGATGTACTCACTATTGCGTGTTTCAGTCGTCTTCAGAAATATAATTCATATTAGGTAGGGCCCCATCCTCACAGACGTGTAGGTCACCTATACGGTGTCAACTCGAAAGACCTGGACCAGATCTCTCCGGAGGACACACGTCATTCGAAATCAGAAATATAATGAAGATGACTATAAGCAAAACGTGCAGGAACAATCACTAGAAGGATCAGGGCAAAAGAACCACACGAGTTGAAAGCCCAAATATCTCTCACCCGGAAGGAAACAACATGCGTTAATCTACAGACGTCCTATGCTCCTAAAACGTATTAACAGTAACATAGCACTGATTGACTTGTTAGCTGAGATGTACTTTATCCCTTCTGCTGCCAATCATGTCCGTTAAATAGCATTATTCCTGCAATAACAAACACTAATCGGCCAATGAGTTCACAACAGCTAGTAAACAGAGAAATGTGAAATGAGAAACAAATTTATTTACAGCTAGCATAGGTACCCGTGCTTCGCTACGGTATTCTACCATGTATACGGATTTCTTCGTAAATTACTGTACGCGCATTGAGTAAGATTATATTAAATGGCACGTCCCTTACTTCCTATCCGAGAAACGAAACAGGGAGGACGTCATACGTTGTTTCCGATGTAAGGTGGACATTGGGAAGTTTTGATGATAATGGCAGGCCACATTACGTGCTGCCATTCACAATCGAGTTCGGGAGTTCCTACTATAACGTCAGGTCCACTTGCCAACTGTCATTCAAAATAGAGATGAAGAGTTTTAATTATAAACAAAGGCCCTTTTTCCTAATGACAATCACAAACGAGTTGGAGAGATTTGATTATAATCAAGAAATGCAGCACCATCTAACATATAAAGAATCGAGATACGATAAAAGAAGGCATAGGCCCAAAGTTGAAGATCTCTAAAAATTGAACGGTGGTTGTGTAATCTGTTCTGTGATACAACTTACCGTTTAGCCAGCAGCTGCCCTGAAACGCAGGTCTCTAAACGTAATTAAAATTGGCTCCACATTTCGATATTTTCCGGGCCCAAAACGTTAGAGCCTGGAATTTTTCCTCTAAGTAAAATGTGTCCAAGTTTCGAGATTAGCACTCGCATACACACGGAGAAATGAAGGAAGAAAGTAATACAGTTAGGAAAGTTGAAATAATAGAAAATAGGATTATGACTGAGGACAGCCGGACGGTGGATGTACTGGAAAATGAAATGTCATAATAATAATAATAATAATAATAATAATAATAATAATAATAATAATAATAATAATAATAATAATAATAATAATAATAATGTTATTTGCTTTACGTCCCACTAACTACTTTTTAAGGTCTTCGGAGACGCCGAGGTGCCGGAATTTAGTCCCGCAGGAGTTCTTTTACGTGCCAGTAAATCTACCGACACGGGGCTGTCGTATTTGAGCATCTTCAAATACCACCGGATTGAGCCAGCATCGAACCTGCCAAGTTGGGGTTAGAAGGCCAGCGCCTTAACCGTCTGAGCCACTCAGCCCGGCCCAAAATGAAATGTCCATCACTAAATTGTGAAGATACGAGTTACGAATATAAGAAGGAGGTAACAGAGGAGAAATTGAGGCACGGGGATTCTTAGGTAAACAGATGTGAATATGACTTATGGTTTTATTACTTAAGCCTACAGAGGCAAGGAAGAGGCAAGAAATTAAAGCGGAAAACAGAAGTAGAAGAGAAATACAGTAACAATTATAGCAAAAGCCACAAAACACCTTACGGTCTTGAGCTGACCTAAAACGGATAAATATCTGAAGTATCTGAAAAATTGTCAAAACAAACAAAATTACAAGACAGCGGCCCCCTACAACTTCATTGATATACATATACCGTATATATAAATAAAGCTGAGCTGCTCCGTGCAGGAAATACAATAGTACATAGCGAGCTGATCAGTTATAAATTATAACAATAATGTAGCCTACTCATTACATTAATTTAGCTCAAAATCTAACACAGCATTTTGTACTACAAAATATTTCAATTGCCATAAATCCATTGATGATGATGATGATTGAATTCACCAGCACATCTCTGCAAATACGGGTAAGTACCAGTTCTCCGTCATCCAGACGACATTTGTTATTTACAAAAACTAAAGAACAGCATCTGAAACTATTCCTCTCGATCCAAAAAAGAAGGCCGTATACCTCGATGAACTTTCGGGATCCATACTGATAGAATTTTATGTTATTTCTGTACATTATTCGTATATGGCTTGCTTCTCTGTTTGAACCGAAGTAGATAGATCGGGATCATTGTTTAAAAACAGAATGGTTGAAAGACGCTAGGGAATCCTACGTATTAAAAGCCACGATGTCCCTGAACTGGACCTAGACTTGAAACCTGCATCGTCAGACCTCCCATTTTCACACCAGAAAAAGAAAGCCATGACCGCCACTTTTCTACATCTGACCATCTACTTTCGCAATATCTCCGAAAACCTTTAGAGGTTAGTGCAACGTTAAACTGGTAACCAAAATGAATATGTTTTCCGACCTAGGAGGTATTTACACCCTACATTGAACAATCCTTTCCACTCTTTTTTATTTCCCCTTGCGCCATCTCTTCTTTCCTTCCTTCCTTCCTTCCTTCCTTCCTTCCTTCCTTCATTTATCTTTCTTTCTTTCTTTCTTTCTCTTTATCAACCCCTCTCCCTTCCTTTCTTCCTCTTTCTTTCTATTCCTTCCTTTCTGCTAACCTCTTTCTTTCTTTCTTTCTTTCTTTCTTTCTTTCTTTCTTTCTTTCTTTCATGCTTGCTTTCCCTCCCTCGTCTTGTTCCTTTCTTTCTCCCTTTCCCTCGTTCGTTCCTTTTTTCTGTCTTTCTTTCTTTCTTTCGTTCTTTCCTCTTCTTCCCTCCCACTTTTATTTCGTTCTTTCTTTCTATTCCTTATTACCTTCATCTTCTTTTTCTTCCTCCTTCGCTTTTCCCACACCCTTGTAGGATCGTGGGTGCGAACCGTGGAGCAATAATGACTTGGCCATGTTTCACGGAAGGATGCCCTTTCTGGCGCCAACCCTAAGTAAGAGGAATGTTTCACTATAGCGTGTGTCTGTGGTGTTCGGTAGTGTATTGTGTTGGAGTGTGTTAGGATGTACACAAACACAAGACTCCGAGCTAGAGGAATTGAGCACACGCGACTTAAATCCCCCATCCAGCCGGGAATCGAACTTAGGACCCTCTGAAGCGAAGCCCTCAGCGCTGACCATTCAGCCAAGGAGCCGGACTTTTCCTTTTCTTCCTTGCCTACCTTATTTCTTTCGTTCATTCTCTCATTCCCTTCTATCTTCTTTTATTTCCTTTCTTCCCTTTTCCCTCTTCCCCTCATTCCTTCTTTTCCTCTTTCTTCTCTTCGTTCTTCATCTCTCTGTCCTTTCATTGTTTCCCTCCCTCCACCTCCTCGTCCTCTCCTTTCCTACTTTCCCACCTACAACTAAACTTCAATAAAACATTCCATCTCCCGAAGAAACAAATGTGGCTAAGTCATTATATCGGTTATAAAGCAGAAAGTTATAATTGGACAAGAAATCACCACGTCTATTCCTAAGTAGAAGCAAGAACAAGGGTATGATATTGTGAAACGCATCTCGCGAAACTACGTGCTGTATCCTGCAAGAAGAGTGGCTGTCAAACCGCACGGAATGTGAAAGTGTCAGATGATAGGCAGGTGACAATCTCGAGGAATCTGTCACCAGGTTCCGCAGATCACTGGATCAGAACTGAACACAAAAATAACATCTCAGTCAGGGATCTTTCTTTTTACTCTCAGTTAACTGTCGGCAAGTGACAGCAGATAGTAACACAACATTCAGAAAAAAAATAATGAAAACCGAGATCGATAGCTGCATTCGCTTAAGTGCGGCCAGTATCCAGTATTCGGGGGATAGTAGGCTCGAACCCCACTGTCGGCAGCCCTGAAGATAGTTTAAGGCCACGGCCGCTTCCTCCCTACTCCTTTCCTGTCCCATCGTTGCCATAAGACCTAACTGTGTCGGTACGACGTAAATCAACTAGCAAAAAAAAAAAAAAAAAAAAAAAAATCATCTTCCAAAATAATTTCTTCGCAATGGGTTCTTTTCTATGGGTTGTTTTCTATTCTAGGGTAATTGTTACTCAAGTAGTTGTTTAGGATTTTACAACCACAGTACTGAGCAGGCACTTAAAGTGTGTTCGGAGTCTATCTGATAACTTGTAGTCTATGGATATAGTAGCCTCATTTTAATGTTATTAGTTTTACGTCCAACTACTTTTTAGAGACGCCGAAATGCCGCAATTTTGTCTCACAAAATTTATTTTACGTGCCGGTAAATGTACCGACACAAAGCTGGCATATTTGAGTACCTTCAAATACCACCGGACTGAGCTAGGATCGAACCGGCTAACTTGGAGTAAAAGGCCGCCACTCTACCGCTTGAGCTGTACAGCCCGGTTAGGGATGCAGTGTTTGTAATATGCGAGGTTTGTAGTAGAAAGATAAGCAATACCGAGCGAGTTGGTGGTTTGGTAAGGGTCGCGCAGTTATGAGCTTTCATTCGATAGAGAGTAGCTTCGAAACCCACTGTCGGCAACCGTTAAGACGGTTGTCCGTATTTTCCCATTTTCACAACAGGCTGTACTGTAATTCAGGCCACAGCCGCTTCCTTCCCACTCTTAGCCCTCTCCTATCCCATCGTCGCCATAAGACCTATCTGTGTCGGTGCGACGTAAAACAAATAGCAAAAAAAAAAAAAAAAACCAATCGATCTTTATTGGATTACTCGAAAATGGAAGTTTTACAGCAGAGGTGAACAAACGTGCCTGGGATGTAAAAATTGCATGTCTACGTTTTGACTTCTTGCCTTACCTATGAGTTTTCCTGATATCTTCATTCGTATAATAGGCACTACCTTCTTTTAACAACAATGAAACGACTTGGGCTCTAAAAGCCAGCCCATTACCGTCTGGACCTTTCAGTCCGGCAAGTATTATTATTATTATTATTATTATTATTATTATTATGAATAATATATAGGAAGAAAAAGAAAAACAAGAAGGATACAGTAACTGAGCGACATCGTAACACATTTCTACAAAGGTGGTTCCGGTTCGAATCGGGTTAATACGATTCGAATTCTACGTGAACTTGAAGTTTCCGTGGCTATAATGACGATATCAACACTCACGTAAGACTGCAAACTTGCTTGCTTAATTCCGTCCGGATCCGAAGAGAACAAGATGTGACCAAGGTACAATGGACAGGAAAGGTGAAGAATAGGAACTTGGCAAAAAATTGCGGATAATTACAACATTCAAGTGAAGCCACGTGGTCGGCAACTCAAATTCTAAAAGTTATGATCCTTTACAGAAAAATCTTGTAATTAAGTGCAAGGAGAATTTAGAGGGAGGAAAGGTGAGAGTTTAATAACAAAATCTCATTCAGCACAGCCACTTCGTAAAAGATTATATTTATTATTATTATTATTATTATTATTATTATTATTATTATTATTATTATTATTATTATTATTATATTTGCGTTTGGACCCTGTTGGATCACGCAGTGCTTTTATGTTTCGCCTTTGTGGTCTTCCGTATGGCTTTCATTTTTTCTCCGCGGGTTCTCTCCATTTCTTCAGTCCACTTGGTTCCTGGTCACCTTGGAACTTCATTCTCTGGGTTCGAACCTGGCTGTCGGCAGCCTTGAAGACGGTTTTCCGTAGTTTCCCATTTTCACACCACGCAAATACTGGGGCTGTACATGTATTAAGGCTGCTTCCTACCCACTCCCAGCACTTTCCTATCCCATCGTCACCTTAAGACCTATCTGGGTCGGTATGACGTTAAACGAATGGTAATACGGAGCAAATTTCTGTCTAATATTTCTGATAAATCTATTTGGCCTTTCTCCAGGTCTTTTTTGACTTCTTAGATCTTTGGTAGAATCTTCAATTTTCAGCTGTAGAATATATCATGATCTTGTGTGTAAGCCTGGTGGTTGGGAGTCTTTGAACGTGTCCACAAAATGTTAGTCTTCGTTTTCCAATATCTGCTGCCGGATTGAACACTTCCTCTGTTGCTTTACAGAATTTCGGTCTGTATCCGTCTCAAGTTTCTTCTGAACCATTATTATTATTATTATTATTATTATTATTATTATTATTATTATTATTATTATTATTGTACCAGGGTACACCTTTTCCGGCCAGTTAAACCGCGCGCCTTCCCTAAGGCATCTTAACTTGTGAACTACAAGGAACTTTGGTCTTCAACTTTTAGATGTCTCTACCATCGGTTTATTTGCTCTCACTAGCGGGCTAAACTCTAATTATTTAATAAAGAAATGTGTATTTTTGAAGTTGGCAAACTTTTAGCTCTGAGGATAACTTTGATTATGTATTGAAGTTGTCAACACTTCATCTGGTTCCACTTCGATTGTAATCAATCTATCAAAAACTTGTAAATATTTACTCTAGCCAGTTTAAATTGGTGGTGTGTGCAGGAATCCAGTATTGGGAGATAGTGAATTCGAACACCGCTGTCGGCAGCCCTGAAGATGATTTTCCGTGGTTTCCCACTTTCACAACAGGCAAATGCTGGGCCTGTACCTTAATTATAGCCACGGCTGCTGCTTTCCCACTCCTAGGCCTTTCCTATACCATTGTCGCCATAAGATCTTATCTGTGTTGGCGCGATGTAAAGCAAATAATAAAAAATGTAAAAAGAAATCATTCAGTGGACTATCTCTCTAGCACGACCTCTTCTAAATGGAGGTTGGTGACATACACACAAGAGCAGTCTCGTGATGATTTCACTGCAGGTCTCCACGCTTCCCCCTACGAGTTAATAGCAGTTCACGGCAAACCTCACATTAGATGGAGCAGAGGGAACGAGGATTAAGGAAACTGTATCGTGCCGAGCTCCAGTGGAGGTAGTTTCTAATACTAAGATGTGAGCACCTAATGGTATGGGGGCCACATGGCGAATGACATAGGAAGTGGCACGCGCCGTGGACGGTTGTCAACGCTCCAGTACTCCCCGTACCGGCTCACTTACCACCGCATTACTGGACTCTCTTGGTCAGCGCAGCGTTAAGATACCCACAGGCTATCCACTGGTGGCATTCCACACGATTTGGATACCCTTTCCCCGCTCTCAATACGAAGAATCTTTCTCGAGCAATGAGAAAGTCTCTGAATGTTGGTCTCTTGCTGCTGTTTCTAGAAGTTGAGACTTGACAGCCAAGTGACCAAGGTCGGAATTAAAGATGGATTTAATCATTGAGGGCGAACATGTGGTCAAGCTAATGTATACAGGGTGGTCGGAAACAACGTGAACCGGGATATGAGCGTTAGAGAGTTGGTCGTAATTAAGGCTCGGAAGTTGAAGCCCTATAAATTGCCTAAAAAAGACCGGAGACACCGAAGTGCTGGAATTTAGTCCCACAGGAGTTCTTTTACGTGCCAGTAAGTCTACCGACACGAGGGTGACGTATTTGAGCACGTTCAAATACCACCGGACTAAGCCAGGTTCGAACCAACTAAGTTGGGTATTTAGGGGTTGTAGCCTAATAAGGATGTAAAGGAGAGGGCATATAAGTCTCTGGTAAGACCCCAACTAGAGTATGGTTCCAGTGTATGGGACCCACACCAGGAATACTTGATTCAAGAACTGGGAAAAATGAAATGGCGTATGGCTTTTAATGCCGGGAGTGTCCGAGGACACGTTCGCCTCGCCAGGTGCAGGTCTTTTGATTTGACACCCGTAGGCGACCTGCACGGCGTGATGAGAATGAGATGATGATGAAGACAACACATACACCCAGTCCCCGTGCCAGCGGAATTAACCAATGGTGGTTAAAATTCCCGACCCTGCCGAGAATCGAACCCGGGACCCCTGTGATCAAAGGCCAGCACGCTAACCATTTAGCCATGGAGCCGGCCAAGAACTGGAAAAATCCAAAGAATAGCAGCTCGATTTTTCTGAGTGATTTCCGACAAAAGAGTAGCGTTATAAAAATGTTGCAAAGTTTGAGCTGGGAAGACTTGGGAGAAAGGAGACGAGCTGCTCGACTAAGTGGTATGTTGCAGGTTATAAATTTCATTTTTTGTCCGTATTGAAGATCTACTTGTGATACAAATTCTTATAATTTTGTTAAATACCACCTATATAATACAATAATAACGTTATAAAAATTACATATTTATTAAGTTGTTAATAAGGTACATGTTTCGCTCCTTTTTCTTGAGCATCACCAGCCAATTATCATTTATTTAAGGTTATATAAGATCGTGAATCTATAACACAAGGAGTGCAAACAGAATAACAAGTAGTTCTCAAGAGACTAGGAGTAACACTAGACAGTTTACGCAGCAGAAAGAAAAATATACCAACAAGTCCAATTTGGAACATACGAAAACCATTCAAATTCTACCTCACATTTGAAAGTTTTTATTCACCAACAAGTTTGTTCATAAACAATACTCTCGTATTGACAACATAAGATTAATGCCAATACATTTTGTACAAATGTTACTCCAGCAACATCGAGAACAAGTTAAATGTTCATAACATAGGCAATTATCAACTGTAGAAAATTGTTAATATAGTTAACGAAGTTTCAACGACAATCATACAAGTCAAGCAACATTGGATCGATACAATTAGCCAGATATTAAAAGGTTTTTATAATAATTTTAAAGTATGTTCACCAGATGAGTTTCGTCAATAAAATGTTAGACTTAGATATAATTTAGACAAATTTGTTTTAACTTAAAGACATAATTTTATTGTTGTATGACTTGTAAAATATTATAAGATTTGTCAATCAGGTTTACAAACATAATTTAATCCAATAGAATAGATTCACGATCTTATATAACCTTAAGTAAATGATAATTGGCTGATGATGCTCACGAAAAAGGAGCGAAACTTGTACCATATTAACAATTTAATAAATATGTAAGTTTTTATTGCGTTATTATTGTATTGAATAGGTGGTATTTCAAAAAAAATTATTTGTATCATAAGTGGTATGTTCCAAGCTGTCAGTGGAGAGCAGGAATGACATCAGTAGACGATTAAGTTTGAGTGGTGTCTTTAAAAGAAGGAAAGATCACAATATGAAGATAAAGTTGGAATTCAAGAGGGCAAATTGGGGCAAATATTCGTTTATAGGAAGGGGAGTTAGGGATTGGAATAACTTACCAAGGGAGATGTTCAATAAATTTCCAATTTCTTTGCAATCATTTAAGAAAAGGCTAGGAAAACAACAGATAGGGAATCTGCCACCTCGGCGACTGCCCTAAATGCAGATCAGGATTTATTTATTTATTTAATTATTTAACTATTTAATTTTTTTTTTTTTGCTAGGGGCTTTACGTCGCACCGACACAGATAGGTCTTATGGCGACGATGGGATAGGAAGGCCTAGGAGTTGGAAGGAAGCGGCCGTGGCCTTAATTAAGGTACAGCCCCAGCATTTGCCTGGTGTGAAAATGGGAAACCACGGAAAACCATTTTCAGGGCTGCCGATAGTGGGATTCGAACCTACTATCTCCCGGATGCAAGCTCACAGCCGCGCGCCTCTACGCGCACGGCCAACTCGCCCGGTAACTATTTAATTGATTGATTGATTGATTGATTGATTGATTGATTGATTGATTGATTGATTGATTGATTGATTGATTGATTGATTGATTGATTGATTGATTGATTGATTGATTAATTGATTGAGTTGGGGACAGAAGGCCAGCGCTTCAACCGTCTGAGCCACTCAGCCCGGCAAAAAAAGACCTATAAATATCCAAAAAGAAGACGTAAAACTAACCAAAAGTATGTAAAAATGCGATCCAAGTTCATTCATAATTTTAGTTTTTATGTCATATTTAATGAAGGGAGATAATGTTTAAAACGCAAAATTCTGTTGGTATGCAACATACAATGCAATAATATTTGAGTGAAATACTTCTTTCAGACTTTATATACTTTTAGATTGACGTAATTAAAAAAGAATTTTCGTGTTTGTTAAATAAGTACTTGCAGAATTTAGATTGAAATATTTTTTTCTCCCTAGAATGAATTTAAGGGGCTGCCTGACCGAGGCAGTAAAGACGTGTTCGGTTCACCCGAAAGAATGTGGGTTCGAATACACGTCAGGAAGTCGTAAAATTTATGAAACGAGATTTCACTTCCGGATGTGCACATAGCCCTGAGGTTCACTCAGCCTACACCAAAAATGAGTACCAGGTTAATTCCTGGGGGCAAAGGCAGCCGGGCGTCGAGCTAACCACTGTACCCCATCAAGTGCCGAGGTTACGGATAGTTACGGCCCTCTAAGGGCCTTCATGGCCTGTACGGAGATAACTTTGCTTTGCTAGAATGAATTCAGCGAACCCGCAATGAACATCCTAGAGAAAGAAATTGAAATTAATGTTAGTGACATCTTCCTTTTTCCAAAACACTCACATTAAAATTTTCTCCTTTACGTAACAAACTGTGAAACTTCAAAGGGCAATGAACTCTTGCATACGATTTATATTTTCTTTGAACTTTAGAACACATATTTCCCCTTATTATGAGAAGCTATCCTGGCTGAAAATCGATCAACTAAGAAATCTACATACTGTAGAACGAGTCTACACCTGAATACCAATCCTCACATTTTAACTTCCTCTCATCTATCCATGGATATAATACCAGATTGACTTCTACCCTTATGACACCGGTTAATCACTCAACTGTATACGTCCACTCATTTCAGGTGTCTGGGGCAAGGCTATGGAACACTTTCCCGTAATACGTAATAGCACTTCAATAGTCTCATTTAAACGGTCTTGTCGAGATTTTCTCTTAGATATGTGATCAGCTTGTATGAATGTTAGTGTGTACGAGTGCAAGTATGATTTAGAGGTAGGCGATGTAGATAGGCTAAATAATATTAAAAATTGAAAATAACAATTATAATATGTTATAATATAACTCCATTAATTTAGGTAGTTTCCGAGACTGTTTTTTTTTTGCTAGGGGCTTTACGTCGCACCGACACAGATAGGTCTTATGGCGACGATGGGATAGGAAAGGCCTAGGAGTTGGAAGGAAGCGGCCGTGGCCTTAATTAAGGTACAGCCCCAGCATTTGCCTGGTGTGAAAATGGGAAACCACGGAAAACCATTTTCAGGGCTGCCGATAGTGGGATTCGAACCTACTATCTCCCGGATGCAAGCTCACAGCCGCGCGCCTCTACACGCACGGCCAACTCGCCCGGTCCCGAGACTGTTAATGTAACTATTTACTGTATGTTGTGGTTAAGTGTATGAGAGGGCCGTGAGCCCTAACTTCGCCCAAAAAAGCATATAATAAATAAATAAATAAATAAATAAATAAATAAATAAATAAATAAATAAATAAATAAATAAATAAATAAATAAATAAATCACTCATCTTGCACATAATTTGATACCCCTGGGTTGTTCAAGCACTGGTTTCAGTTTCATTTCATTTTCTCTCTTGCCAGATACGGTTCAAACATACGCATTTATTACAGAAACGATATTTAAGAGGTAATAGATAAACTAATGATGATTCGGATTGAGAATGGGCAGTAAAAATGCAGTCGAATGAAGTGAAGTTGCAAGAAAAGCCGTTAAGACTTAAAAAGGGCTAGTAAAAGGACCAATAAGCCAAAAAAGGCAAAAAAAGAACAAATAAAACCCACCATTTTCTGGCCTACAACGACCCAAAATGAACATATATTATATTGGGTATCGTTTTTGAACACCCGAGATAAGAATTTTTATTCAACTTCCCAGCCCCAGAATGATAAATAATTTGAAAGAAATAATTCGGTATCTCGCACCGTTGTCGTTCTATCAGCTGCTGAAGTTAGCCAATCAGATCACTTCGCGGTCTAATTCAAGTGGGTTTTGCGAGGCGTTGTTGCTAAATTTGCACGTGACTCAAGACCGGTTTGAGAACACCAATCGAAGAAACAAAACCTTTGCCTTGGAGGGGATTTAAACACGGTGGTCCGAAATGACAGGATCGCGCCAAAGCAAGTAGGTACGGTGACACCTTCTGAAATCTATGGTGTCTTTGTATCTGATGCTGATTTCTCGACATGGTTCTCAAGCCGGTCTTAAGCCACGTGCAGATTTAGCAACACCGCCTCGCAAAACCCATTTGAATTCGCCCGCGAAACGATCTGATTGGCTAACTTCAGCAGCTGATAGAATGACAACGGTGCAAGATATCGAATTATTTCTTTAGAATTATTTGTCAGTATGACCAACCCACTAACGCTCATATACCAGGTCCACATTGTATCCGACCACCCTGTATATATTATATATTTACAATAGATGCCTTTCATCGTGTGTCCGACTCGTGGGCTGAATGGTCAGCGTACTGGCCTTCGTTTCAGAGGGTCCCGGGTTCGATTTCCGGCCGGGTCGGGGCTTTTAATCGCTTCTGATTAATTCTTCTGGCTCGGGGACTGGGTATATGCGTCCGTCCCACCACACTCCTCATCATATTCAGACAACATACCACACTACCAACCAACACAGAAACACGTAATAGTGATTACATCCCTCCATATAGGGATCGCGTCAGGAAGGGCACCCGGCCGTAAAACAGGGCTTAAACCACGTGTGCTACACAGTTCGTACCCGCGACTCTACAGGTGTGTGGAAGAAGCGGTAGCAAAAGAACAAGAAGAAGATGCATTTCATTGTGTGAGATGGATTTCCTTCACCTACGTAGTGGACACAGTACTTGCAAAACAAACCTCCTCCCACTAACAGAGGAACTAATATTGCAAAGATGAAAAGAACCCGCATACGCCTCTGTAAACGTCAACTAGAGAGTAGATGTTATTAAGACCGCTACTCCTGCTATAAAATGTGGCAGATCGATCAACCTAGGACCCTGAGACGATGCAAACACACAGAGAGAACACTAACAAGCCTTACGGACCCACAACCAAATAGCTCAACACACCAAGATGCAAGTCATGACCTCCCTCCTCCAACTTATCCCTTGTCACACAATGCTTCAATTGTCTTGAACAAAACTATCCCGCTGCCTTGTGTACAGAAACTACCCGCTACAACAACGGTGGTGGTCCTCGACCACTCCGACTGCAATGTACCCCGGTACCAGGGGACGTGCTTTGACGGCATAATCAATCAAGCCGCGCCGTATCTTGGCTAGCCGTTCTTAAAAAGGCAATTAATATTACACATAACGTAACTGCACACACAACACAGCCCTCCGACCTACCCCTACCGCAACTTCCCAGGCCAACACACAGAACCACGTTCTCTTCAAGGCCTCCAACAATAGCCTACCACCGCTAAAGCCCAAACAGAAATAACATTAGTCACTTCCTACCGATCTCTCAAGTGTCAAATTACTGGAACTGATGACCACAACATAGCTCTCCAACCATGTAGGGATGGGCAGACCGGAACATTCAGTTGTTCCGCAACATTAGGAGCTTGAGGCGGAGTGTTTCGGTACAGAGTGTCGGGACACGGAACACAGGACACAGGACACAGGACTGTAATTGCGTCGTAGAGAGAACTTCGAGAGGCAACATGACATGCTCCGCGTCAGCAGGAATGTGCCTGTACCGAACGTGCCGTGTGAAGGCCGCACTAGATAGATTAGTTCGCCTTCGCTGTGTCTGACTGTCGATACCGGCTGTGTGCCGCCCTGTGCTGGAGTGTAAACATTTTTTTCATCCAGTTATATCTTTAATTCCAAAGTGATGACCTACATTTTTCTTGGGCTTAAAAGTTTCCTTAAAGTCCAAATTTATTTTTAACATCAATCCCCGAGAAAGTGTTGAGGGAAATTTTCGAGATATTAAAGAAGGTAAAAGGAAGTTGAGAGGGAAGGAATTCGAAGTGCAAAGAGCATAACAGCACGAAAGTAATTAAACCGTACGAATAATGTCACATCGGAGTACTGTTCAGGACTTTTTTACTAGAAGAAAACCGGACAGAGTGAAATGCAATTTATGTTTATTTTGTCTGCAAAGGGACCTTCAACCGGCACAATGACAAGACATTTCAAACTTAAACATCCCACAGTTTTTATTTTCGTGTTCCGCTTGTATATTGTGTACGTGAATAGAGCACTGACGAATGTTTCTTCAACTGTTATACTTTTAATTGGTGAAAATAACATTGTGACATTTGTAAACACCTGTACTGCCAGTGTAATCGTGACAGGTGTATTTCAGAATGAATGAAACCATTCTTATCCTAAAAAGAAAATTTAGACATGATTTTTTGGGGTGAGTATTTCATTCAGAGTTCCGACTGCTTTCTCACGTGCCGTGAAGTTTTATCCTGGCCCTAATTGCTCACAATACAGGCCAATACATTCAACTGGTGAAAATATTCTTAAATTAGTTACTTTTAAACATCTGTACTGCCATTGTAACCTGTTATGTGTATTTCATATTGACCGGAAAAATCTTAACCTAAAAGCAGCCTTTAAACGTGATTATTGGGCGCGAATTCCAGTGTTCCGACTGTTCGTTCACGTTCCGCGCAGCTTTATGCTGGACATGGCCTTAACTACATACAGGCACACACCACACAGCACGTTCCGTACAGGCACATTCCCGCTGGCGTGGAGCATGTAATGTTGCCTCTCGAAGTTCTCTCTACACCGCGCAGTTACAGTCCCGTGTGCCCACTGCACAGTTTAGGTAGTAGGCGAAGGGCACAGTGCATAGTGGCGCTTCTGACGGGACAGCGAGTCAGTGTCTCCGTCTCGCTTGAGAATGATTCAGAACAATTGACACTCGGTGTTCTGGAACAGCGGAACATAACTGTGCACCGGCACAGTGTGCCGAAACAGGGACATAGTGCCCAATCCTACAACCATGCACAAACTACTATATAATATATCCGCTAGTTAACATGTACTGGTCCAAGAAGTACCAAACTAAACTAAACCAAACCCCATGGCGCAACAGCGCCGAAGGGTCATAGCTTACCAAGCGACCGCTGTTCAGCCCGAAGGCCTGCACATTACGAGGTGTCGTGTGGTCAGCACGACTCCTCTCTGCCGTTATTCTTGGCTTTCTAGACCGGGACCGCAATCTCATCGTCAGATAGCTCCTCAATTGTAATCACGTAGGCTGAGTGGACCTCGACCCAGCCCTCAGATGCAGGTAAAAATCCCTGACCTGGCCGAGAATCGAACCCGGGGCCTCCAAGTAAGAGGCAGGCACGCTACCCCTACACCGCGGGGCCGGCATGTCCAAGAAGTACGCCAACATTAAAAAGAAAATCTAACACTACGAATATTAACCCTTCTATATAAAAAATCCCTACCTAAATTAAATCCCAGTCAAACTATAAATTACGACCCATAAAAATTCCCGTCGAGACAAATCATCCCTAACCCACTCACAAACAATGAAGAATACAACCCAAAACTTACAGAGGACCTCAGTTCGAGCACCGGCACCAGTACCAAATCAGGATCTCCGTCCTGGAGCCGGATAACAGAATCGATGTTGTTCAGCGCTACGAGATATCTGCAAAACGGGCGGAGCAAGGGAGCGGGAGCTCGGAGTAGTGATTTCAAACGTGGAATGTTTATTGTCCGCCACATGAGCAAGCAATAAGTCAGCCCACTTCCGTCCTTCCCAAGTTGGCCAAGTTTACTGCCGAGGCGTGTTTACGAAGTGGAAACAGTTGTGAAAACACAACAGCAACAAAACCACGTGTGTTAAACCCATAGGAACCGTCGAGCGTTGAAGAGGTGGTATGGGAAATTTGCACGGTATCGAGTGATATAGCATTACCCGTGATTTCCGTAATATCACTGATTGTGCAGCTGCTCTGGTATTATGACCGTGGACCTAGAAAATACAAGGACTGAGGTTCAAGGCTCAGTTAAACACCCATAAATCGCACATTTCACCGACTTGTACAGCAGAACATTGTGTGTCAGTTTCAGCTAAAAGTCCGGCTCCATGGCTAAATGTTTGGCGTGCTGGCCTTCGGTCACAGGGGTCCCGGGTTCGATTTCCGGCAGGGTCTGAATTTTAACCATCATTGGTTAATTTCGCTGGAACGGGGACGGGGTGTATGTGTCGTCTTCATCATTATTTCATCCTCATCACGACACGCAGGTCGCCTACGGGCATCAAATCAAAAGACCTACACCTAGCGAGCTGAACTTGTCCTCGGACACTCCCGGCACTAAAAGCCAAACGCTATTTCATTTCATCAGGTAACGGATTCGAGCCACCCAGTTATTTTCAGCAACTAAGCACAATACTACCGTTGATTTTATGGCAAAATAATTATTACTTTAGGACATGTTAAATCATTCACCCGAATGTCATTGAAATCTATCTGGTTGCTTTACGTCGCACCGACACAGATAGGTCTTACGGCGACGATGAGATGGGAAAGGCCTAGGAATGGGAAGGAATCGGCCGTGGCCTTAAGTAAGGTACAGCCCCAGCATTTGCCTGGTGTGAAAATGGGAAACCACGGAAAACCATCTTCAGGGCTGCCGACAGTGGGGTTCGAACCCACTATCTCCCGATTTGGGAAGGAAGGAAGTGGCCGTGGCCTTAATTAAGGTACCAGCATTTGTCTGGTGTATAAATGGGAAACCACGGAAAACCATATTCAGGGCTGCCGACAGTCGGGTTTGAACCCACTATCTCCCGGATGCGAGCTCACAGCTGCGCGTTCCTAACTGCACGGCAAACTCGCCCGGTCTGGTAGAACCCTATATGTAGGTACAATCCCAGTATTCTCCTCGAACTGATGAGAGAACAGGCAGAAAACCACCACTTGAATAGCCGAGACTAGAATTTCAACCTAGAGTACATCTTTTGCCAGCTGTATTATCAAGACTGATGCTCCCAATTCCAGTCCCAAGAACCTCTCTTAAAGCCGAGGATCGTTGTCGGGCCAACCGAGTGTGAAGCTATTATGCTAACCCCTCGAACAGGGTCGATGTTATGTTGTATTTTGGAGTAGCAATGAGCACCTGTAATAGTTAACATTTTAATGGCATATAGCCTCCGGAGGGGCCTGCTGCGGGTCCTTCGAGTTGACACCCATGAGAGACCAGCGCTTATGTGAGGATAGAAACCTACCAAGGATGAAATCTAATGTTCAAAACGGCAAAAACACCCAGTACCCGCGCCAGAAGAATTAACCAATGAAAGTTAAAATCCCCGATCCAGCTTGGAATTGAAGCTGTGGACTTCTGGACCAAAGGTCAGCATGCTAACTAGTTAAACACAGAAACGGACATCCATAAAGGTAATGCCATGGGAAGAATGATGAACAAAATGCGTAATATTTATGTAGCCCAATCAATGACCACCGCTAAATTAACATTCTCCGACCAATTAAGTGTTTACCCACCAGTCTTGCAACCAATTTGTTTCAGATAAACAATAATTACCAGATATACAGTCATTATCAGTCCACCTCCTCGGGGTCCGGGTTCGATTCCCGGTGCTGACAGAAATTTAAGAATAACAGGAAGGCTGGCATGTGGTTGAAATGGTACATGCAGCTCACCTCCATTGAGGATGTGCCTGAAAAGAGTTCCACCACCTCAGGGTGATGTCACGAGTTTACTTCTTTAAAAAAAAAGTAATTACCAGTTGATTATGGGTGTAAACTGGCACTTGCAAACGAACGTCTGAAATAATATTGATGTCAATGTGCCAAAAGGCTTAAATCTAGGAAATGGAGAGGGCTGTTCAAATTTCTTGCAGACATGGTTACCCGCATGGTCATAAAAGGCAAGTATACAAGATTGGTGGAACTGTGTAAAAGGACCGAACAGACAGATTCATTACCAATATATGGGATTCTAAGTGATTCTGTCCCCCTTCAGACTCTTAACAGATGTGCCTCTTGTTTCACCGCACAGCAAGCAATAATTCTCATCATATTTCTCTATTTGACCTTCATTCTTGTACATATCCATTAACCACCACACCATACCTCTTACTTCTCTTTCTTTCACTCTTGTCACCTTTTTGCTAATTTTTCAAAAAAGAAGTCTAGTAATATTCTTTTGTTCCTACATTCTGGCATCTTCTACTCTTGCCGTTGCCTTATTACTCAGCTTTTTTTCTTCTGAATATCTTTATCCCAACAGTCTCCCATTCCTGTTCTAACATCCTTTCCATTTTATTTACCCAGTAACAACCGTGCAGATGTTTCATCTGACGTTGGCACGCTAACAATGCAATATTACCTTGCCGTTTTCCCTCTTTAATAATAATTTTATTCTTTAACGTCCCGCTACCATTTTTACGGTTTTCGGAGACGAGGAGGTGCCGAAATGTTGTCCCGCAACAGCTCTGATAAATCTACCTACACAAGGCTGACGTGTATGAGTACCTTCAAAGATCACTGGACTGAACCGAGTTCGAACCCGCCAAACTGAATTCAGGAGGCCAGCGCTCTGCCGCCTGAGCTGCTCAGTCCGGCTATTTTCCCCTCTTTAATCTGAGCCAATATTTTGTTACATTTTTAGTTATATTGGTTTGTAGGTCTATGCTTACAATTTCACATAAGGCAAAGAGTTCCTGCGGGTGTTTTCTTTTAACGTCGCGCTAACACACATAGAATGTTGCCCAGGCATTGATAATGTACGTTTCCCTCATGAGACAATGGGAAACCACGGAGATCCATCTTTAGGTTGTCGACGGTGAGGTTCGAACTCCCTATGTCCTGAAAGCAAACTCTAAGTAATATTACCCACAGCGTTTTGCCAGCTCGATTGTTTCTTTTACTTTACTTGCTTTCTAATTCTATTATTCCATTTAATTCTTCAATCCAGGCTAAGGATAGGCTACATTTAAAGGTTACTATAACTCGGAAAGGTATAAGCGAAGATTTCCATCGTATGGACCTGCAAAATATAACATACATCAAACAAAATTTACATTTCTTGTCACCTATAAGTTATTGTGATAGAAAGTGCTTACCCTCTTTGGAACATAGTGTATAACTGCGAAAAACGGATCATTGAGTAATGCTAAACTGAAGCTCGAGGGGCTAACTAGCCGAGGCGGTAAAGGCGTGCTCGGTTCACACGGAACGACGTGCGTTCAATTTAGAGGCGTAACGTTAGGGCCTGCAATGCAAGCGGACCCGGGCCTTTAAAGGGCCCCGCAGACTCCTCGCAAAATAATAAAAATAATGTATATACCTAGCCTAATGCCACTCTGTACGTAAATGATCACAGCGGTTTTGTAAGATCAGTGGAAATTGTTTTTACAATTTGTACGTAGAGGAATTGGCATTTGGTTGCAGCAGTTATTGCGTCAGAGTGTAACACAGCATTGCCGTCTCTCGCAACACCGCGACACACGCCTCAGGAAATACCTGCGTCAGATTATTTAAAGATAACTACATCAATGAACATTGATACCAAAATGTCACATTTTAGTTAGGAATTTTTTTGTTTTCACATGCAGTGCATCTGAGATAGTGTTATACACAATGTTTGCATAGCAGTTAACTTTTCTCACACATTTATTCAACCGGGTGTATAATGACATTAAGAAGTTGCTGTAGTAACAATCCGTCAACTCAGTTTCGTCCGGCTCCATGGCTAAATGGTTAGCATTCTTGTCTTTGGTCACACGGGTGCCAGGTTCGATTCCCGGCAGAGTCGGGAATTTTAACAATAATTGGTTAATTTTGCTGACGCGAGGGCTGGGTGTATGTGTCGTCTTCATCATCATTCCATCCTCATCACGCTGCGCAGGTCGCCTACGGGAGTCAAATCAAAAGACCTGCACCTGGCGAGCCGAACTTGTCCTCGGATACTCCCAGCACTAAAAGCCATAAGCCATTTCATTTCAATTCAGTTCCGAACGAGCCTTTGCGCGAAGTTAATAAATAATAGGCTTAGCCTGTCACTTGTGCGGTGTGATATTTTTCTAACGAAATGTTCCATTTAATTTTGTTATATCTTTCTGTGTTGTAGTCGAATAAGTTAATATAACCGAGACTTCGGCATCGGTTACAGAATGTAGTTCCGTACTTATTGAAAAATTAAACCAATGACAGATAAGTACGAACATCTAGAGTACTGTAAGTGGTTCATGGTTGGCAGTTATCCGTTAAACCACGGAGGCAGTCAAATAAAACCTATTAAACATTACTTTTTAATAATCTTGCAATGACGAATAATCGCTTCGTTCATATAACTTGACAATATAGTGCATTATTTCTACCTGCCGACATTTTATTTGAAGGGGTCTAACCACCACAGAAACAGAAACACGCAATAGTGATTACATCCCTCCATATAGGGGTGGCGTCAGGAGGAGCATCCAGCCGTAAAAAGGGCCCAATCCACATGTGCGACACAGTTCGCACCCGCTACCTCACAGATGTGGGAAAAGCGGGTAGAAAAAGAAGAAGAAAAATTTATTTGAAGACCCCTGGTTCGATTCCCTGTCATGAAGACGATGAATTTAGGAACTAAAGGTACATGGCCTTGAGCTTCACTGAATCGACATAAAACGTGAGTACCAGTTTAATTCCTAAGAGCAAAGGCTGTATCAATAGCAGCTGTGGTTACAGATAATGGTAACCTTTACTTTTTCTTCTGGAGAGGCACATACCGCTGACGTCCACTCATCCTACACCAAAAGTGAGTATCAGGTTAATTCTAGGAGCACAGGGGACCAGCCATAGAACTCTACCTCACTTTGTGTCAACGTTACGAATAGTGAAAGCTCTCACTACTCTGAGAGCCTTTAGAAACCTATGCGGAGATGGCAGCGCTTTAGCTTAAGTGGATTTTTTTTTTTTTTTCAAGTTCTAGTTTGAATTAACTGAATCCGGACGCAAATGTATCGTCCTATTTTTGTATTAAAACGGACCCAACGTATTAATAGCTCTTACACAAATTAAAGGTGGTTTCTTGTTACATACATACATCTCCATTGTACATTGGAAGCCCTTTCAGCGTTCAGTCTGCAAGCCTCTGTGAATTTACTAATCGCCGCTACAATTCTGTATTTGTAACTAGTTCTGTGGCTTCGATTAGTTCTATATCTCTTGTTCTTAAATCTTTAGAAACTGAGTCTAACCATCGTCGTCTAGGTCTCCCTCTACTCCCCTTACACTCCATAACCGAGTCCATTATTCTCCCAGATAATCAATCCTCGTCCATTCGCCTCACAGGTTTTTTTACTCTAACCTCAATTAATTATTCGATTAGACGTCTTGTTAGATGTAGGATTTTTTTTACTAGCTCCACATGGTTTGAGTTATGATCAACGCAAACAAGATTTTCGAAATGGAAAGCCACATCAGGTTCCGTGTGAAACTGAGTGTCTCGTAGTTTATTTTTCATAATTCCTTTTCCTACATTTTCCCGTTTTCTTGAGGACGATATTATGTGTGCATTTGGTCCAGTTTTACGGTTGATATCCTTCCTGACTCCAACTCTTTGTGGAGAGATGTATTCACTGTTGTACGTTTTTGAGGTGGTTGGTAGTGTGATGTGTTGTGTGTAGATGTGTATAAAGTCGAACACAGACAGTCAGTTCTCAAGCTATAGGTATTAATCATATACAGTTTTAATCCGGCCAGGAATTGAACCCGGAGCCCACTGAACCGACGACCATTCAGCCAAGGAGATGGACAACTTAGGACTTCAGTTAAAATTGCTAACTTTCTCCTCAGTTATGATAGAATATGGAAACTAGTCGATGAGATGAGTTAAATGCCGATGTCAGAGAAGCACATACCAAGAGAGACAGATCACCGTTGGTTACTTGGCTGTGTTCCTCGTGATAAGAAGCGGCAGATCATCTGCGAGTTGAGACGTGAAGAAGGAGTGGTTGAGCCTCCGCACAGTTCAATGACCACCAAAGCCGCACGGGCATCCTGCGGAGGTTCTGGTCCAGTTTCTTTGGTGACAGGTCCCACGGCCGTGGCTTTGTCTTTGGCCCCGTAATTAGGATACTGGCTCACCGCCAAGCTGGCCGACATTGGGGAATCCTCTCAGATGTGGTTCCAGTGTGCGGATGTCTCCCTCGCGAAGCGGGAGAAAATGAAGTTGATACAGCACCAGTGATGCAGTTAGGCTGCGACGAGCCGATACGCCATACCGGCACACACAAAAACATGTGGTTAGCGTACCGGCAAAATGTTATAGAATTGGGAATACCCCTTTCATCTATATTGAAAGTTGAAATTATTTGGTGTGTATGTATGTTTAGTCCTCATCCCGAAGGCTGGTTGGATCCTCAACAGTCCCGCCATCAGCTGTCATAGATGGCCTAGGCATCACTGAAGAGGCGTACTAGGGACATGAGGAGTGAGGTAGTTTCCTGTTGCTTTCCTCACTGAGCCAGAAGTTGCTATTACATATCAGTCTGCCAAGCCCGCTGAAATCCATGCACCAACTGACCCTATGAGCAATATTTTCACGCCATTCATAGCAGGGACTGGCTGCAGAAGGAATGGCATTACTAGCATCACTCATACCTCAGTCACTTTCATTTTGTCAAAGCCAAGGATAAAGCTGAGACAGATCAATGAAAGAAACAAAATTGCTCTAGCCCATACCAGAAGACTTAGTGCAGTGTAAACACTAGGTCCCACAGCAAATTCGAAACTTTTATAGTTAGGCTACAGTCATTGTAACTACAGGTCCTACCAAAAGCTTAAGGACACCTCTTTCTGTAGTCCTATTGCGAGCTATAAAAGAGGGATGTTTTTTATTGGAAACATATCCTCTTGCTCTAATACCTACACATATAAGTATTACCGAGTTATCTGTGTTTCTCCATAGCAAAAATTGTTAATGTAATCCCTATATTCTACTGTCCAGATCTCTTCAAGTATTAAAAAATAGCTATTTTCTTACCAATTATTATAGCCTAAACAAAAAATTAATTTCAATACAAAGAGTGATATTTTAATGAAAATTTCAGCAAATGTTCCTCAAAATACGCACTTGTTCCCCGTAAAAATGCCGCACGCCTGACACCAATAGTTTAAGGACAGGAATCATGTTCATGAATTATGCAGGTATCCTTGAACTTTTGGTTGGACCTGTATTTTGATTTTTAAAATATTACATATTTTTCCATTAGCTGAACTACTTTCCTGTTATTTTATTTTCTTGGCAGCTCTGGACAGCCACCTCATGAGGTGTTGTTATTATTGTTGCGATGAATTAATTTCAACATTTCGTGGCTTGCCCGTAGATTGGCTGTTTCGCACAAAACTTATGGCGTGGTGCCTCCAGAATTCTACTGTGTATTTAAAAAAAACGTGAAGGTGCCTTGCTGTGAGGTTGCTATAAAATGAAAGAACTTACCACTGTTGTCAATGCAATAACATGTGGTTAAATGCAAGCTTTCTAAAATAATTATTTAACAACATAATTTTTAAACTTTGAATTGAAAATAAAAGCCTGTTGCATAACCATATTCAAAAGTTTATTTAGCCACTAAACTAATAGATTTCATTCTTTCTAGTAAAGGAGTGGAAAAATTCAAATTCCTGGGCCACGGGATTGAACCAAATTTGTCAGAGAAAGTAGCATTCTCCGAAAGAGTTAACAAGCTGCAAATGGCCTATCGACTGACTCCAAACACCATTAAAAACTATGTCTGTCGAGAAATTTTAAGCAGAAATACTACAAAATAGTCATCCGCCTGGAAGCCTTGTATTCTATAGAGTGTGCCTATATTACTAAATAGAAAAGGCTCGAGTGAAAACTAAGTCAGGGAGAAAGAGAGAAGGATTCTTTGGAAAATCCTAGACCCGGTGCAGGAATTCCAAAGACTTCATAATTCAGAGCTCTACTCTCGACTTGAGAGGCTCTCTCTGAGTGTGCTCAGAAATGGATGGTAGCTTTCTATGATTACGTGTCAAGATAGTCTCCCACCAGATAGACCAACCACCTGTTCATCTACTGGCGAAATAAGCAAGTCCGTACCACATGGCTGACGCAGACTAAGAACATAAAAGTACTGGAGCTGACTGACTTACAAAACAGACAGGCTGTGATACAAATCCTGAAGAAAGTCCATGGTTTTCAGTATTTAAAATAAACACTGAGGAAGAAAGGTCCCCCCTGGCCGGAGGAAAGAAAGGAGCTACAGTATTCCGAGAGAAGATAAGACAATACTGGGCAAAGAAGTCCAACAGTTGAGCAAGCGATGTCCCGATCAGGCCTATTAAGAAGAAGAAGAAGAAGAAGAAGAAGAAGAAGAAGAAGAAGAAGAACGGCGTTCATCCATTTTAAGTATTTAGTCGGAAAATGTTGGCGAGTTGACATGAGTAGGCTTATAACAAGTGTAATAAACGCCTTCTTTGACGTGATGGTAAGTGATTTTAACAGTAAGTTTACACCCCTTTTAAAAATTTCCAACTACAGCACTGCATAGATCGTATTTTCGCTTTAGCAATAAAAGCTGTGAAAGTTATTCTAAATGTTTATATAAAATACATAAAACGTTACCTATAAATTCTACTGGACCTATTTGCTTCATTTTTGTGTTGTTCTCTCCGGAATTACCTGCCGATGAATCATGAGGCATTGATACGTCTCGAAGTATAGTCAAATTTGAGAAATCATAAAATCAAATCATTAAATGATCACTCCGATAATTGCAGGCGAAGCTTATGCTAGCCCGCAAGACATACCTTACTTGGCGCGTTGCATATAGTTAAGGAGCAATATCTTAACGTAAAGATATCTTGGGTAGAAAAATTTCGCTCAGCGACAATTCCTCACACCCAAAAAATGGATACCTGCGTCATTCAAACGTTCGTAAATTACAGTTCCGCTCACTAGTTGTTAGTCTGCAAACATGTTTACAATATTTCCCGCACTCATTAGGCTACATCAGTTTCGCGAGTGTTGGTCCGTGACGTAGTCGGACTACTTTGGGGTGTTGAAAATCAGCTCTTTTGCGTTTTATTTTGTTTTCGTATTTAAAAAAAATAGATTATTTACACAGAAAATAGTCAAAATGCTTCTCACACTTACTAAATTAATTATCGTTGATTTTATTTTCTCGCAATCCTTTTCCGATCCATAAAAAATTGCTCAGTTCCTTCAGAATTTATTTAACCTGCTCGCCGCCAAAGCGATAATTCTGTCTTGATTCGTGTCATCCGATTAAAAAAGCTTGTTCTGTCGCTTATCTTCAAAATGTATTTATCAATGACAATTTCCGCTTTTTACTGGATTCAGTTTAATGTTCTTGTATCTGGTTCGTTTATAAGAATTTCCATCAGAAAGAGCACATGGTTTCTTTCTCCCTTTCGAATGATTTGTATCACTGTAAACAGCACTGCTCATGCAAAAGCTACAAGAAACATGATGGCAGTAGGGCGACCTTGGAATATTGCAACTGGGCCACATCTAAAGCTGAGAAATGAATCACAACACGGTGTGTGAGAGATTTTTCACAAGCGATATATTCAATCCTTGATATGTGCGGAATTATCGCATATTTCGTCATTTGCGTAATTGTAACTGGCGCACCTGTCATTTATATTCTGTACGGAAGTACACTTGCGCGGAAACCAGTTTCTTACACAATGATTTTTGTTAACTCATAGAATGGTTTGTTATACAGTACTTGTTTAAAATCGCCAAAAGTAATATTACCATACCCGAGCACAGTAGCGTAGCCAAGATAGGTCACGGGGGGGGATTATAGGTACATAAGGATGTTAGAACACAATGGAGTTGCTTGTGTATGTGCGGTACGCGCATGCAAGATTTGTCATTATGAAAACCTACTACCTGTTTTGCAGTCAATGACCGGATCAGGGATGGGATGAATGAAGCCCCCAACTTGCGGCGAGGAGAGGAATTGTGCCGGCTGCCGAGGCCTGTCACACTCCACTGGGGCAATGATTAATGACTGACAGATGCAATTAAATGATAGTTGAGAGTGTTGCTGGAATGAAAGATGACAAGGAAAACCCGAGTACCCGGAGAAAAACCTGTCCCGCCTCCGCTTTGTCCAGCACAAATCTCACATGTAGTGACCTAGATTTGAACCACGGTATCCAGCAGTGAGAGGCCGGCGCGCTGCCACCTGAGCTACGGAGGCTACTTCTCATTTTAAGGACACTAATACAAGTGAATTATGTTGATATTAGACTGAAATCATCATCATCATCATCATCTATTTACCCTCCAGGTTCGGTTTTTCCCTCGGACTTAGCGAGGGATCCCACCTCTACCGCCTCAAGGGCAGTGTCCTGGAGCTTCGGACTCTTGGTCGGGGGATACAACTGGGGAGTATGACCAGTACCTCGCCCAGGCGGCCTCACCTGCTATGCTGAACAGGGGCCTTGTGGAGGGATGGGAAGATTGGAAGGGATAGGCAAGGAAGAGGGAAGGAAGCGGCCGTGGCCTTAAGTTAGGTACCATCCCGGCATTCGCCTGGAGGAGAAGTGGGAAACCACGGAAAACCACTTCGAGGATGGCTGAGGTGGGAATCGAACCCACCTCTACTCAGTTGACCTCCCGAGGCTGAGTGGACCCCGTTCCAGCCCTCGTACCACTTTTCAAATTTCGTGGCAGAGCCAGGAATCGAACCCGGGCCTCCGGGGGTGGCAGCTAATCACGCTAACCACTACACCACAGAGGCGGACATTAGACTGAAATTGCTCAGTTCCTTCAGAATTTATTTAACCTGCTCGCCGCCAAAGCGATAATTCTGTCTTGATTCGTGTCATCCGATTAAGAAAGCTTGTTCTGTCGCTTATCTTCAAAATTATATTAAATTATATTAAAATACAGAACAAGAATACGATTAAGATCAACAGTTTTACAGCGAATGGTGTGTTCAGTTTACAATTTAAAATCCAAATTTCGAGGCTTCTTAGAAAACTTATCTGTTGTTATACAATTATGTCTCTGAATGTTAATTTAGTTTATTGTTTGTTAGTTTCTGTTTATATTCTTCTTGTAAAATTTCCATAGGTGGGAGGGAGCTCTAACCCCCACTTGGCTACGCCCTGCCGAACAGTATTATTAGTACGACAGTGAAGCCACCTAGGCTCCTTTATTTTTAGCTACGGATTTAAGACTGGATGCCCTTCCCGAAACCTCGTGATTTTCGGCATGAAAGTCTCAACCAAGGATCGATAGGGATTCGAACCTCAGCCTTCCGAGTAGGAAGCCAGTAGCTAACCCACTGAGCTAATCAAGCCCCCTGAAAAAAATATATGTATGTATTTATTCTATTTGTTTCAAGACAATGTAAGCCAACATTATATCGTTTCCAGGAAGCGTCGCGTAGATGTGGTCTATTAGTCCCCTATTTCATTTCTGTACGTCTCCATGGCTAAATGGTTAGCTTACTGGTCTCTGGTCTAAGAGAACCTTGGTTCGATTCCCGGCAGGGTCAATAATTTTAACCACTAGTTAATTCCGATGTCTCGGAGCCGTCTTCAGCATTAGAATTTATCATCCCCACAACGTCGTAGGTCGCTTATAAGGCATCAACTCGAAAGACCCACACCAGGCTTCTCAGGAAGCCAGATGCCATTATTATTATTATTATTATTATTATTATTATTATTATTATTAGACTATTATTATTATTACCATCATCATCATATAGGCTTTCTTTCGACTTCAGCAATCTTGTCAGTTATTGTTCCTTTCTGTATGTTCAGTATTCATCCAGAAGGCTGTTTAATCCTCAAAAGGTCTATCGTCAACTGCCATGGATGACCTAGCAGTAGCTAAAGATGTTTTCTAGGGAAATGGAGAGTGAGATAGTTTCCAGTTGTTTTCCTCGCTCAGCCAGATGCCGCTGTTACATATCAGTCTGCCAATGCCGTTAACATGCACGCACCAACTGGCCAACATTGTATCGTTTTCAGGAAGCGTCATGTAGAAGTGGTCTATTAGTCCCCTATTTAATTTCTGTACATCTCCATGGCTAAATGGCTTACTGGCCCTTGATCCAAGGGAACCTTGGTTCGATTCCCGGCATTTTCACACCATTCATAACAGGGACTCGCTTCATACGGAATGCAATTTTACTAGCGTCGCTCGCAGCTCAGTCGCTTTCATATTGTCAAAGCCGAGACAGTTACAGATCAATGACAGTAACAAATTTGTTCTAGGCTATACTTTAAGACATATTACACTATAAACACTAGTACTTGATCCTTTGCATTGTTCTCATATTTTTCGTTATATTCTGAACTTATTTTGAATCTTCCTTTAGTAGAACTCGCTAGTTCTTGTTTAAAACATTTACAAAAGTGCATGCACGAGATATTAACGTTCTGCATCCTCTGGTAGATATTGACAGCGTAAATAGGAATAAAGATGGCTAGGAGAGGCTTCTGAATGGAATTAAATTTCCTAACCCCACCCACTTCAGACCTTATACTTCGTTCAGGTGTCCCTGTCTACAATTATCCCAATTTCAGATTTCTCAGAATCCTAACCCTTCCGGGCAGCTGTTACTAAATTTTACATTCGTAGGAGTGTCACAAACTCGAGTATCTTTACCCAAACTAAACCCCATGGCACTCTAGTCCTGACGGGCCTTGGCCTGCCAAGCGACCACCGCTGTTCCAAGGCCTGCAGATTACGAGGTGAAGCGACATCAGCGCGAGGAATCGTCTCGACCGTTATTCTTAGCATTTGAACCGGGGCCGCCATCTCACCGCCAGATATTTTCTCACTTGTTCTCGCGTAGGCTGTGGATCTTGAACCAGCCATCAGATCCAGGTAAAAATTCCTGACCTGGCCAGGAATCGAACCCGGAGCCTATGGGTACGAGACAGGTTCACTACCATCTAGACCGCGGGGTTGGCTGTATCTTTTTGTAAGACATGCTTTTCCTACGAAATATATATATATTTTTTTTGCTAGTTGCTTTACGTCGCACCGACACAGATAGGTCTTATGGCGACGATGGGACAGGAAAGGGCTAGGAGTGGGAAGGAAGCGTCCGTGGCCTTAATTAAGGTACAGCCTCAGCATTTGCCTGGTGTGAAAATGAGAAACCACGGAAAACCATTTTCAGGGCTGCCGACAGTGGGGTTCGAACCTACTATCTCCCGAATACTGGATACTGGCCGCACTTACGCGACTGCAGCTATCGAGCTCAGTAGGAAAGAAATTATCTCGATATTCGCTCGTTCCATTTTCACACAGTACTTCACAATACATCCTCCGTTGCTCAGGTGGCAGCGCGTCGGCCTCTCACCTCTGGGTTCCGAGGTTCAAATCCCGGTGAGTATTCCGCTGGACAAAGCGGAGGCGGGACAGGTTTCTCTCCATGTACTCCGGTTTTCCCTGTCATCTTTCATTCCAGCAACACTCTGTAATATCATTTCATATTTTCATCTGTCAGTCATTAATCATTATTGCCCAAGAGGAGTGCGACAGGGTTCGGCAGCAGGCACAATTCCTATCCTCACCGCTATATGGGGACTTCATTCATTCCATTCCTGACCCGATCAAATGATTGGAAACAGGTTGTGTATTTTCATTTCACTTCGCAATGGACCAGCGCAATAAAATATAACTACCGTGTCATCGCAGTCCGTGGAGTCCCTGGCAAGAGTCAAGATATCTGTCGCTGTCATTGCAACGAGAATGAAACATTTCCTCACGTTCTTGGCCTCCATCGTGCAGCCGATGTCGCAGTGTTCGATGTGACATATTCACTCCGGTGACACTCTGAAGGTCCTGCTGGAACGAGGTGGCTGTAGAAGTGGGCCTGCGACGTACTGAAAGCAAAACGTCGTCGTTGCGCCTGGAAAAACAGCAATGTTGTGGTAGAAATACTGACCGGCAGCAGATGTGTTATCAAGAACAAGAATTCATGTGATATTCCTCGCACAATAGCAAACCTTAGACGACAGAACCTTTCCGGCCAAAGTTCTAAGCTGAAATATTTCACATAGTGGTTTTCGCAGACACAACTACTAAATACCGATCCTCCCTGCGAGTTGCTTTGCGTGGGAGTTCTGCTCATTGTCCACTATCAATCGTCTGTGTCTCCTTGAACTTTTTCACAACTCTGACGTCCGGCTCCATGGCTAAATGGTTAGCGTGCTGGCCCTTTGGTCACAGGGGTACCGGGTTCGATTCCCGGCAGGATCGAGAATTTTAACCATAATTGGTTAATTTCGCTGGCACGGAGGCTGGGTGTATGTGTCGTCTTCATCATCATTTCTTCCTCATCACGACGCGCAGGTCGCCTACGGATGTCAAATCAAAAGACCTGCATCTGGCGAGCCGAACTTGTCCTCGGACACTCCCGGCACTAAAAGCCATACGCGATTTCATTTCATTACAACTCTGACAAACTCCATAAGCGGAGACATCCACTTGTCGCTATCTTCCTTGCACCGGTGCTACAATTCGAATGCGCTCAATAGCACAAATGGATATGTTGTGATGCGATGCGATGTGATGTGATTACTTATCATCAACAGAGTCAATAATTCTATAATTATAGATGATATATCCTATAATAAATTAAAATAATAACAACCTTATTAATGATTTAAGCCCACTACGGAGCGCTTATGAATAATTCTTTTTGGATGCTCGCTTTCGTTCTCAAAACTCTCCATCTTCAGGGCTGCCGACAGTGGGATTAGAACCCACTATCTTCCGGATGCAAGCTCACAGCCGCGCGCCTCTAACCGCATGGACAACTCGCCCGGTAACGTTAATGTTAACCCAAATATCTTCCCATTTATATTTTCGAGGCTGAGTGCACTGAGTTTCAAACAGCCACACTTTAGTCTCCAAATAGGAGTGACCCAGACCCAAAGAGTTTAAGTGCAAAAGGAGAGAAAAACTAGCTCTGTTATTCGTTTTTCGTCTCTTTGCTAAAAAAGAAGTTTGCGGGATTTAACAACCTTTGGTAGAGGAGATCACGAGTTTAGCATTGTACAAAATTTCGGGCGGTTTGAGACATAAGTATCAGAAACCCCAGCAGAAGCTTAAGTCTTTCTTTACTTCATTGGGCCACATGGTTCCAGTCTTGTAGCTTTTGTTGAGTGAATAATAACAATACTAAAAACAACTACCATAATAATAATAATAATAATAATAATAATAATATTAATAATAATAAAGCAATATAAACATATTTTAAAAAACGCATACGGAAGAAGAGAACATGAAAACAGAACAGTATTTAATTTGAAATGACCGATAGAAAAAAGGAGGAAATACAACTTTCAGTTACCGAATACGCATAACAGGATACAAGGAACTCTCTGCCTATGAGGCGTCCATAAGATATCTGCGAATTTCACTAGCTCTGACGAGTGGAATGCATCCACAATCCCGCTCATTTTACACGTACAGATTTAGCAATAGCGTCGCGCAAAGCGATCTGCTAACTTCAGCAGCTAATATTGCGAGCTATCGAATTACTTCTTCAGTTATTTATCAGCATGGCCAACCCCCTAACGCTCATACATCCAGTTCACGTCGTTTCCAACCAGCCTGTAGATTATCATAGTACTTTATTGCTCGGTTGAGCAGCGTTCAATTCTCAACGCTGCCACGAATTTAAGGCCGAACTGGAACGAGATACACTCAGCGACGAAGAAACAACTGGCTCAATGACTATGAAATTAGTAGAGGAGCGGAGAAAGACATATACGGCTGAAACTTAAACGATATGTGGTCTATTGTTCATTTGTTCACTTTTCAATTCGAAGACGATAAAGGCGCGCGGCTGTGAAGCTTGCATCCGGGAGATAGTAGGTTCGAATCCCACTATCGGCAGCCCTGAAAATGGTTTTCCGTGGTTTCCCATTTTCACACCAGGCAAATGCTGGGGCTGTACCTTAATTAAGGCCACGGCCGCTTCCTTCCAACACCTAAGCCTTTCCTATCCCATCGTCGCCATAAGACCTATCTGTGTCGGTGCGACGTAAAGCCCATAGCAAAAAAAAATCAGTTGTGTTCAAAAACACATTTAACCACAGAGTGCACAACGCACAGGACATAACTCTGTTATTCTGATAAAATGGCGTATGGCTTTTAGTGCCGGGAGTGTCCGAGGACAAGTTCGGCTCTCCAGATGCAGGTCCTTTGATTTGACTCACGTAGGCGACCTGCGCGTCGTGATGAGGATGAAATGATGATGAAGACGACACATACACCCAGCCCCTGTGCCAGCGAAATTAACCAATTAAGGCTCAAATTCCCGACCGTGCCGGGAATCGAACTCGAGACCCTGTGACCAAAGGCCTGCACGCTAACCATTTAGCCGTGGAGAAAGCGGATATACTGGCAGCCTGCGGTCCAAAGTGTTAAAACGGAAACTTAAAACAGCGTATTTTCAGTGTTTTGCTCTGAGCAGCTACACCATGACATAACCAAATAAAATATGTATTTGTTTTATAATTATTCACTTATATTATCATTACTTATTCAATTTTGCTATTTGCTTTACGTCGCACCGACACAGATATGTCTTATGGCGACGATGGGATAGGAAAGGCCTAGGAATTGGAAGGAAGCGTCCGTGGCCTTAATTAAGGTACAGCCCCGGCATTTGCCTGGTGTGAAAATGGGAAACCACGGAAAACCATATTCAGGGCTGCCGACAGTGGGGCTCGAACCCACTATCTCCCGATTACTGGATACTGGCCGCACTTAAGCGACTGCAGCTATCGAGCTCGGTTATTCAATTTTGTAGGTATTCATTAAATAGTCAAAACGAATACAGCTCTAGCTCCAAATTCTCTGAAGATCAATTATAGAGTACTCGTTACATTACCACCTGTGGGTGGGGGTGATAGAATAGCACCCACGGTATCCCCCGCCTGTCGTAAGATACGACTAAATGGGGCTCCAGGGCCTCTCAACTTGAGAGCATGAGTTGGCGGCCACGGGGCCCATATCTGAATCTTGACAATGCTTCCACTTATTTATGCGAGGATTCTCACTTTCATCTATGCTGTCCGACCTCTCTTGGCCAACTCTTGTTCTTTTCTAACCCCTCGCATCCGGGAGATAGTGGGTTCGAATCCCACTGTCGGCAGCCCTGAAGACGGTTTTCTGTGGTTTCCCTTTTTCACGCCAGGCTGTACCTTAATTAAGGCCATCTCATTCCTAGGCCTTTTCTGTCCCATCGTCACCATAAGACCTATTTGTGTCTGTGCGACGTAAAGCAAATTTTAAAAATTCTGACCCCGACGACATTAGAGCATTCGAGGCCTAGGGAGTCTTTCATTTTCACGCCCTTCGTGATCCTTATCTTTCTTTGGCCGATACCTCCATTTTCAAAGTGACTGATCTCTTTCCATTTTTTTTCTCTCTGATTAGGATGGTTGCCTAGTTGTAGTTCCTCTTAAAACAATAATCACCGAGCTCCATAGATGCAGTCGCTTAAGTTAGGCCAGTATCCAGTATTCGGGAGATTGTGGGTTCGAGCCCCACTGTCGGCCGCCCTGAAGATGGTTTTCCGTTGTTTCCCATTTTCACGCCAGACAAATGCTGGGGCTGTGCCTTAATTAAGGCCACGACCGCTTCCTTCCCACTCCTAGCCCCTTCCTCTCCCACCGTCGCTATAAGACCTGTCTGTGTCGGTGCGACGTAAAACAACTTGTAGGAAAAACAAGAACCACCACCATCTCGTTACATTATTGATAATAATAATTTCGTGTGGCTATTACTAGCCGATTGCAGCCCTCGTAAGGCAGACCCTCCGATGAGGGTGGGCGGCATCTGCCATATGTAGGTAACTGCGTGTTATTGTGGTGGAGGGTAGTGTTATGTGTGGTGTGTGAGTTGCAGGGATGTTGGGGATATTACAAACACCCAGCCCCCGGGCCATTGGAATTAACCAATTAAGGTTAAAATCCCCGACCCGGCCAGGAATCGAACCCGGGACCCTCTGAACCGAAGGCCAGTACGCTGACCATTCAGCCAACGAGTCGGACACATTATTGATGATAACGTATTATGCTGCAGTGAGAGCTGATGGCAGACTGAGTGTACTTGGTTTACACTAGTTAAGAGACAAGTCTCTTTCGTAAATCAGTTACTGAAATATATGGAATGCCAAGAGAGAATTAAATTTGATTACATGACTGGAAGGATTTTTTTTTGACATGTTCTGCTCGCCTATTCCGTAATTGCCTACCGGGCGAGATGGCCGTGCGGTTAGAGGCGCACAGCTTTGAGCTTGCATCCGGGAGATAGTGGGTTCGAATCCCACTGTCGGCAGCCCTGAAGATGGTTTTCCGTGGTTTCCTATTTTCACACCAGGCAAATGCTGGGGCTGTACCTTAATTAAGGCCGCGCTCGCTTCCTTCCAACTCCTAGCCATTTCCTATCACTTCGTCGCCGTAAAACCTATCTGTGTCGGTGCAACGTAAAGCCATTTCCCGGTTCTCCCCATGCGGGGTGAGCTGCATGTACCTTTGTGTGAGAGTGTTGTCTGTGGGTGTGGGTGTAATTGGACGGGCTAGGAATGGGAAGGAACTCGTCGTTTTCATGGGGTTCAAATGGGAAAACATTTCCGAGAATGGCCGACGGGGGATTCGAACCCACATGTCTGCCGACTATAGAACTATCAGTCACAACGGGGCGTGTCACAACGCATTGAGATAAAGTAAATTTGTTTGAAAAGCAGAGTTGAAGATCTCCATGGAGACTGTGTCGAAAACTTTTAGGTCCAATCTAATATCTCGAAACTTGTAAAGAACTGCAACGACTATGATAAAATTCAGCGAGTGAGCCGATGTCCTAGATGTTAGGCCCCTTTAAACAACAAGCAAATTTCAGCGATTCCAAGATGATAGCGTTGGTAGTTGGGAGAAAGAAGAATGAGTCTTCAAAATCATCCTCACCATTATTCTATCCACTGCTGGATGAAGGCATTTCTTCAACGTTTTGCACAGTTTACGATTCTTGGTCAGCTATAACCATTTGATCATTGACCCGTCTTGTACGATATCTGTCACTAGGTCGTTTATTATCTTATGATACCCATATTCTGGTTGTTTGTTTTGTAATGTGACCGGCCCAGGTAAACTTACCATTTTTCACAGCGCTATGAAATTTTTCACTCACGTTTGGTACCTAATCCAGACATAGGTCTTTCTACGTTTTCGTATTATTCCTAACATAGACCTTCCATTGTTCGCTAGTCTAATATGAACTTTGGGTAGTTTCACATCCATTAATCAGTGCAGGAAGAACACACTGTTTAAATACTCTCCTCTTTATTCACACTGGCAGACTGTTTTTAAAGATGATGTTCAGTTTTCCAAATAAGCTCCATCTTACTTTGACTCTTCTTCTGTAATAATTTCTTCCCTAAAACTGCCACTTAATGATTTAAATTAGCCTAAATAAGTGAACTTATCCACTGACTATCACTTCAAAATACACCCTTATTTCCCTTTTAAGACACTGTTGATCGAACACAGTTTTTGTTTTATTCAGATCAAATTCTTCACTTTCAGTTTTGAGAGAACGTTCCCCATCTCCTCACTAAATGTTCAGCATTTGGTGAAAATAAGAGATAATCATCATCGAACAGAATGAGATTCAAAATCCTGTCCAATTAGGAGCTTTAAATTCTTTTCTAAATTGAATACCAGGCTGTAATAATATGAAATTAGAGCCGGTGGCCCATTTCAAGTAGAATACTTCTGAGGTGTTTTCTCACAGAATGAAAGTAGTGAGGGAAATTGTATTAAGGAGTAGTAAAGCAAACACAGTGAGTTTGTAGTTGTGAAAGACGGTATTTTGTGAGAAGAAGGAAAATTCGCATTAAAAAATCTTCTTTGCCTTCTTAACTCTTTCTTCAGGACTAACTTCCAGTGTGGAATTGAAAACTTGGAGTCATTATTCGCTAATCTAATGCAAAAGAATGAGTTAACAGACATGGTAGTATAACATGAAATTAAATCTTCACAATTAAAAGATTATTATAAACATTTTAAAAGGAAAATTAGCCTATGCAGCAAAGAAATAGAGATAGTATCTTCATTGGTATTCCAGCTCACTCTTGACTTCTTCATCTGCTTCTTTCCTTCTTTACTATCGATAAATCGTCTGAACTAAATTGTTGCGAACAGCGTTTTCATTTCACTGTACAGTTCATACCACGTCTATTTCTGGTAAGACACAGTGTTATAAACGAGTATGGGATTGAATAAGTTTGGTACTTTCCTACACTTGTTAACTTTTTGACACTTGGATCTGTTGGTGCCTTAATGCTAAATTGACACATTCTTAGGCCGAGTCATAAGTTTCTGGACAGATGGCCCTCAGACGGACTTGCGGATTTAACACAAACAACCTATGAAAGGAAATATTGCAAAGGAATGTTTTGATTTGATTTAAGTCGTAGAACCTTGTTTACTCTCGATAGTTTAAGGACTAACTGTGGCAACTGTGTCGACTCCTTGCAAAAATGGAGCAGAAGATTCTCTCCAAGCTGTTTCTCTCTTTTTTTTTTTTTTTTTTTTTTTAGAGGCTTTACGTCGCACCGACACAGATAGACAAACAGTCCGGCATGTAGTTGAAGAATAGCCCCCTCAGATCCTTTCATGGTGACTCAGCTGAGCTCCTGATTTCAACTGCGAGATCACTTGACTACATTCAAAATTTAGGCAATAGCCTGTGACCGCTTTCTGGATAAAATTTATCTTCATTGTAAATATCTCTAGTATCAGTTAAGAAACTAGTTCTTTCTTTCTTTCTTTCTTTCTTTCTTTCTTTCTTTCTTTCTTTCTTTCTTTTCCCTTAGATTAATATTGTATTTTTTCTGTTTAATTGTTGTGATGTGACATTAGCCATAGGCTACGCTAAGTAAATAGATACATAAAAAATCGACTTATTGCAGTCTGATCATTGGCTTTAAGTACATGAAAGTGACTGATGTTTGAGTGATACTAATTAATATTAACACCATTTCTAATGTGATGAATGGTGTTGCAAAAGTATCGTTCGTTCCTTGGTCGGTCAGTCAGTCGGTCGGTCGGTCGGTCGGTCGGTCGGTCGGTCGGTCGGTGACTGTCAGCCTCGAGCCGAGGACTCAACATACGTACCTATTTATTGAGTGAGACAATGTATTATCCGAATATATTAGGCAATTATAAGTAGAGGCTGAGTTATTTCAAATATTGGGTGATTTGAGTAAACTTGAGCTCCATCTCCTGTCTCACAAATACTGAAATGCATCTCACTTAAAAACGCTTCGTCTCAACAGTTGCCTCTGGCCCTGAGATGGATCTTCGAGAAAAGGTGCTAGCGAGATGCATCTTCAAATCTAGATGAATGAAATGCATCTTTGTCTCACTGAAAGGAAATGGATCTTTGGATTTTTAACACTACCCAGTAGGTGGCTCAAAGTGACAGAGAGCAGGTTGAAATCGTTATAGTGGAGTTTATGATGGTTTTGGGGTATTTACCTATTCCGACTGGCTTTCATCATAAGTCAGATTTTCACCAGAAAAATCAAGATACCCGGTAACTCTGACTTAACGTTAGACCTCGCCATCACAATAGAATATTCTTTAGAAACCTCTCTTCGCTTCACCGTCAGTACCCCAAGAACCGCACAACAGGCAAAACTCCCGTGGGACCGAATAATTTTGGCGGTATTATTTGATCGCTGACAATGACTTGTGACGGAGGCTGCAGTAACAGTACAAACAGAGGACATTGACAGGAGGAGGTGAGTCTCACAATCATTCTGATCACGTGAGTGTCCGTGCACAGCGTGCCTCATCGTGTCAACGCGGAAGTGGTCACCCGCGCGCGCCGTAGCAGGTCCGCCGAACAGATAATAGTTACGAAATGATTGTGACCCTTTGAACAGGCGTGGCTCAACCAAATGATGAGCATCTCTTTCTTCAAACTATAGCGATAGTTACTTCGAAGAAGAGTCATAAAACAAAGCGGTGCAAAAACGGCCACCAAGGGCGTATGGCAAAACAGTGATATTGCGACCATATCCCAACAACTGCAACTATCATTTTTCTTTTACCGGGCGAGTTGGCCGTGCGCGTAGAGGCGCGCGGCTGTGAGCTTGCATCCGGGAGTAGTAGGTTCGAATCCCACTATCGGCAGCCCTGAAAATGGTTTTCCGTGGTTTCCCATTTTCACACCAGGCAAATGCTGGGACTGTACCTTAATTAAGGCCACGGCCGCTTCCATCCAACTCCTAGGCCTTTCCTATCCCATCGTCGCCATAAGACCTATCTGTGTCAGTGCGACGTAAAACCCCTAGCAAAAAAAAATTCTTTTCTAGCATAATATTTTGAAAATAAATCTAACATTTGCAATAATAATAATAATAATAATAATAATAATAATAATAATAATAATAATAATAATTACCGGGCGAGTTGGCCGTGCGTTTAGGAGCGCGCAGCTGTGAGATCGTATCCGGGAGATAGTGGGTTCGAACCGCACTGCCGGCAGCCCTGGAGATGGTTTTTCGTGGTTTTCCATTTTCACATCATGCAAATGCTGGGGCTGTACATTAATTAAGGCCATGGCCGCATCCTTCCCATTCCTAGGCCTTCCCTGTCCCATCGTCGCCATAAGACCTATCTGTGTCGGTGCGACGTAAAGCAACTAGTAACTAGCAATAATATTAACTTCAAATTTCTGTTGATTTTTACGATACGCCGGAGTGGGAACAGTGGTGATTGTTGTGTTAAGAGGACGTGTAACTGGGCAACAATCCTCTTCTTATCACCAATCAGGGGAAGGAATGTAGCCGACGAGGTTTGACCCTTCGAAGCAAGATGACATCGTAAGAAGGAAGGAAAAGACCACTAAGTACGGATACCCTGGAACTTGCAACATCAGGGTCGGAAGAAAACAAGAGCTGACCGTAGGAGGTCGGATAGGATAGATTAAATTAAGGAAATTGGAAAAAGTGAATGGTAGAAATATCAGAATCAGCAGGGCACCCGTCGTCGCCAACCCACGCTCTCAAACTTTGAGAGCCCTTAGGGGATTTCCACTATAGGACAGGCAGGGGTACCGTGAATGTTCTCTGCTCAACCTCCGGACAGGGGGAATGTCGCCAGAGCGACAGAATTATAAGTATGTACATTGGAGATGTCTTTTTTAACCCCCGCATCGTTCTTAAATACCAAGGGGACTCAACAGGGAATCAAACATGCAATCTTGAACATAGGAGCCGACATCCTCGAGACGCTACGCTACAGCATTCAGAACAAGAATTGTTTTATCAGGTGTTGGACGAGATCTTCCTGAAATAATTTTTTAACAGCCGCTCCAATGGGCCGTTTGTTGACGGGGGCAGAATTTGATGACTGTGAGCAATTTCAATTTCGTATTGCTCAATTTGTTATTACATGGATGAACAGATCCGGGCTCGTGGTGTAGGGGTAGCGCACATGCTGCTTACCTGGAGGCGTCGGGTTCGGTTCTTGACCACTCCTGGAATTTTAATTCTGTTTTGAGGAATGGACCTCTCAGCCTTGTGAGCGCAACTGAAAAGCCGTTTGATATGAGAGGCAGCGGTCTACAAAAGCCAAGCAAAACAGCTGAGGATGCACGCTAACCATACACTGCAGGCCGCCTCGATGGGTAGTAGCCGTCTTGGTAGAACCTTAATGGGATGTTGTGCCACAGTTTGTTTGTTTGTTTGTTTGTTTGTTTGTTTGTTTGTTTGTTTGTTTGTTTGTCTTGAAATAATAGACCTATTCGGGAATTTTGATATTTTAGGTTAAGGAAATGGATGCGCTACGGTGAAGCAAGCTTGAAAACCTACCACACTAGACGGAAACTGTTAATCAGAAACGATGAATACGATTTCGGAAAATGCTACATCATCTTGTCCAGTAAGTCTAGTGATCTGTTAAGATCTCTTGCCGTCTCTTCCAGGGCCCCCCAATATATCTTCCGCCTCCAGCTACATAGTGACGGATCTGTTTCAGTATTCTGGATTTTCCATCCGACGGAGATGTTCAAGGCAGTTCTTTCTATAAAGTTGCATATAGTCTGACATGGGAGCTATTTTTGATTCTTCCCTTACCTGATAAGTTATTTTGTAATCCAATAAGCTAAGAAATTTCATCTCATAAGAATATGCCTCTGTGGTGTAGTGGTTAGTGTAATAATTAACTGCTACCCCCGGAGGCCCGGAGCTCTGCCACGAAATTTTGAAAAGTGGTACGAGGGCTGGAACGGCGTCCACTCAGCCTCGGGAGATCAACTGAGTAGAGGGGTTTCGATTCCCACTTCAGCCATCCTCAAAGGGGATTTCCGTGGTTTCCCCACTTCTCCAGGCAAATGCTAGGATGGTACCTAACTTAAGGTCACGGCCGCATTCTTCCCTGTTCCTAGCCTATCCCTTCCAATCTTCCCATCCCCTATAAGGTCCCTTTTCAGCATACCAGGTAAGGCCGCCTGGGAGAAGTACTGGTCCTCCTCCCCAGTTGTCTCACACTCCAGGACACTGTTCTTGAGGCTGAGTTCTTGGAAAAACAAACCTGGAGGGTAAACGGATTGACGAAAGAAAGAAAGAAAGAATAAACATGGATTTTATTAATTGTTGACGAGATTAATTGATCAATAATAATCAGTCCATTTAATTTCTAGTATAACCGAACAGGTTAGATCAGTCCATTACTGGACGGCCAGTTATGGTTGCTTGGGAAAAGAGTGAGTTCGAATCCCCCGTCGGCCATTCTCGAAGTGATTTTCCGTGGTTTCCCCACTTCATCTCCAAGGAAATGCGTGGACAGTACCTTTCTGATGGCCACGGCCGCTTCCTTCCCATTTCTAGCCCGTACGATTACACCTACACTCAGAGACGTCACCCTCACGCACCGGTGCAACTCCCTATGGGGAGTACGGGGGAAAACAGCTACAGGAATGGTGAGCCGAACATGTTCTCGGACACTCCTGACACTAACAGACATGCGCTAAATAAATAAATAGAGTACAATTCCCTCTGCGGATTAGTGGTGTAGTGTGTCGGCCTCTGTATCCCAAGATAGTGGGTTCAAACCTGGCAGACATAATAAAAGTATATTTGGCACTCAGTATCGTCGGCATGTTAAATTACCTCTTGTGTTTACATTTGGTGCTCACGCGACAACATTAATTTTTAACTTATTCCAGCAGAGTTTCAGTTCCTCTGCCATCTGGTAGAATAAAATGGAACATCGAAATTGACATGCAGGTAGCTTAAATGGCGCCAAAATTAAATGCCTGCACTCGGTAAATAAGGCCACTATTTTATTATTGTAGCAACAGAGCTATTCAGGAACTATACTAAGAAATGTAATGAAGTTGTGAGTTTGCATCCGGGAGATAGTAGGTTCGAATCCCACTATCGGCAGCCCTGAAGATGGTTTTCCGTGGTTTCCCATTTTCACACCAGGCAAATGCTGGGGCTGTACCTTAATTAAGGCCACGGCCGCTTCCTTCCAACTCCTAGGCCTTTCCTATCCCATCGTCGTCATAAGACCTAGCCTATCTGTGTCGGTGCGACGTGAAGCCCCTAGCAAGAATCAACACTTTATAATATATATAATTGTCCGGCTCCATGGCTAAATGGTTAGCGTGCTGGCCTTTGGTCACAGGGGTCCCGGGTTCGATTCCTGGCAGGGTCGGGAATTTTAACCAGCATTGGTTAATTTCACTGACACGAGGGCTGGGTGTATGTGTCGTCTTCATCATCATTTCATCCTCATCCCGACGCGCAGGTCGCCTACGGGGGTCAAATCAAAAGACCTGCACTTGGCGAGCCGAACATGTCCTTGGACACTCCCGGCACTAAAAGCCATACGCCATTTCATTTTCAATATATAATTATGTATTGTATAATAATAATTATTATCTTTGGTTTCTTTCTGACATTGTAGTAAAGGTAGATACGTGCATTCAATGGCCTACTAGAACTAGACCTAACTACCCCGGTCAAGGTCGACATGTTCAATCCTCATTGAAAAGCAAGGTTGTGGGACGTGACAGCCGGGTAGCAAAGGCACTGACTTCTCATCGGGGCGGCCACTATATAACTTCAGTATGTAGTATTTATCGATAGGACCACTAATAACGTAAATATTTGAGAATTAAATGTTAGGCCTTGCCCTAAACTACCATTTCACTCAGCGTGAACAAAAGGATTTTTAGCCTAGATTGTAGTGGCTCATTTCCCGACTTTATATACCAATTTTCATTAATTTCTCTTCAGCCATTTTATCGTGATACACGTACACACACACATACATACATACATACATACATACATACATACATACATAAATTACAGAAAATTAAAGAAGTGCACTTCCTTGTTACTGTGGACATGTCCGATACAGAAATACCATTGATTTAAATTCTGAGCAATGTACAAAGCTCTGATTTTTTATATATATATAGTATGCAAATTGTATTCGTGATGTTTAAATCCCATGTTTGCAATAATAATGGACTATGGTGACAATTTGCTTTTAAAACTTTTATTTAGTTAGAAAGCTTAGACCTACTCTGTACACTGAAGCAAATATTTTCATTTTCCAGTACAGTGCAGTGCATTTGGTATCAAAAGGAGTAATCTCCCACGTTGTACAAATTGAAATATGTACCTTCCTGTTCCTAGCCATCTATTGACGTATAATATTAGTTTAATTTTAGAACGACAAGCATCCTTTCAAACGTACGAAATTGACATTTGGAATCAGAAACAGCAATCTCCGAGCTCTACTGGAATCAAATGAAACAATCTCCGCAGTATCCATCATTTGCTTCTAGTTACAAGACTGCCACCTTACTCTGAAGTTATTGTCGGATTCTGTGGTTGTCCTGTTAGTCTCTGACGGAGATGCGTGTGTGTGGAGGGGAGGGGTCTGGACTTCTGTGGTCATGGACATTTGCGGTCACTAAGATATACTTGTGGCCACTCACAGAAATTCCCCAGCAGTCACAGGGGATTTGCGGTCAATGCAGCAGTGGGTGGACCTCATTAGCTTAGTCTCGGGTACCCCCACTAACCTGCCAGGGCTCTTGCTCGCTCGCTCGCTACGAAAACAACATTTTTTCGCGCCCATTATTTTTTACTCCAGTATACTCCACTACAGTTCTACCTTCAGCCATCATTGTGCAGATTACAAAGGTTATACTGAACTATTCTGTTCATGGGCCAATTGAATCAATATTTAATGCAGTGAGAATAATTGAATGAGACTACAGGAAAGGGGTGCGAACTGGAGCATTAGCGCACTTTTGGGAGAATCACAGCGTCAGTTTGGGTGTGGTTCACTGTATGACAAGAACAGAGACAAGGGAAGCCAGCCACTTGATGCTAGGAGATTTTTGATGCCAATCTACGGACAAGAAACGCGGGAGACTCCAGGCCTGACGAGAAAATAAACTTGAGACATATCTCGGCCCACAGACGGAATCGGGAGGAGATAAAATGATAGGAAAATCAGGAATAATTTTCCGAATGATATGATATGTATAGCCATGTTAATTATCATCTCCTGTAATAAACTGATGTTCACCACAAGTACCGTGAGAACCACGCCAGCCCCACACAAGGGACTCAAATGGATTTAAAGTATGTTTGACGGGGAAAAACTTGGCTTGGCTTGGGTTATCGAGCTCATAAATACTGAGCAGACGCGGCCAGGAAGCTACTTTATGCTCAACTCTGTACGTGAAATTACGTGACGTGTGTCGATCGCGCCGAAGTATAATCTTGTATAACAAAATGTCATCTTAGAACAGTGTTAGATATTTGGAGAACCTTTCTTTGTCTGCACGGTTGAAATACCGGTCAGTTATTGCTAGACTGTATTGTAAAATCGAACTGAAATCAGTTAATTATGGTTCGAGTTAAAGACATCCTCATTCTAGATAGGATCGCCTGCTGTGTAGGCGTAAATACAGTAAAGCTTTCAGAACTGTGTAAACTCAGACTCAAATGCGTAAATTAGCAGTCTCGTAATTGAACTTCCCATGAGGGCATAAAATAGTCTTCAGATGGACAGAACGATAAGCTAGGTGAAACTAGAACTGTGATTGTAAATAGCACTAACAGTAGTAAGCTTCGCGGGAGGAAGGATGAACTAGCATAGATATTTGCTACACAATTTGCTAGGACAGAGATGCGTGTGCGGTTTAACACGTTGGCTTAATTGAAAACTTTCCGTCAGATAGAATGGCAGGAGCAACAGTGTTATATGAGAGTAAAGGAATATGCACACATAATAAATACGGACATTAATGCAGTACTTCCTTTCACTTACGATTAGACCGCACGTTCACTCAGCAGTAGTGCTGATACACAAATGCGCATCCTAGACGTACGAGAGGCTGTAAGAAGACAACGGTTGCTGCCGGGAGAAGAAGATCAAGGATCAAGCGGAAGCCCAGGATCAATACAGTCGTGAAGGAGCCAGCAGCCCCAGAATCGACTGTCAAGAAGACGCAAGACCATGGGGAAGCCAGTGGTGATGAACCGATGACCCTTAACCTGTGACAGCAGCTGTACCATGGTGTGCTAGGAGCCTACGGTCCGCCATGGAAGACCGCTAAGGTCAGGAGCTATTAAGGTGGGACAGACTCTATTTGAAGCATGGGTTAGGAGTAGGAGAGCTTCGCAGATGTTTGTAAATAATTAATTTCAGCCCTTCATGCAAGAATGATGTATTTTCCACACTCAGGACTTGCATGCGTAATTAAAGTAATTTTCTATTTGGTAGTGTTAGATTATATTTGTTATCAGCTATAGATTGGATTTTTGTTGTGTTGTAAATAGAGTTTAGGTTTATTTCGGAGATGGGGCTCGCAATATAAGATCTTTAAGAGGAAGAGTCCTACACGGTCCAATAACATCGGTATGCAGACCTTATTAGTTAGGTGAGCTACTTGGAGACAGCGGCCTTCACCTCCTCATCGGTCTGGAAACGTCGACCACCGAGCTCCGTTTTGAGATTACCGAACAGATGAAAGTTACATGGCGCTAGGTCGGGACTGTAGGATGGATGTTGCCAGACCTCCCACTTGAAACGCTGCAGCAGTTCTCTCGTTTGGCGGGCCTTGTGAGGTGTTGCGTTATCGTGCAAGAAAATCACACCGGCGCTCAATTTCCCCCGGCGCTTCTCTTTAATCGCTTTACGCAACCGGTGCAACGTTTGACAATACGACGCCGCGTTGATCGTCGTTCCTTTCGGCATGAATTCCACGTGCAGCAAACCCTCCATGTCAAAGAACACTGTCGCCATAACCTTACCGGCTGAAGGTTGAACATTGGCCTTCTTTCGTCGTAGTGATGAGGGGTGCACCCATTCCATTGATGTTCGCTTCGTTTCGGGGGTGAAGTGGTGAACCACGTTTCGTCGCCTGTGACGCTTCGCCGCAGAAACCCGTTGCCGTCTGCGGCATAGCGTTCCAAAAATGCCAGGGAGGATTGGAAACGTTGTGCCTTGTGCTCATCGGTGAGAAGACGTGGGACTCATCTTTGACACAGCTTACGATATCCAAGGTCCTCGTGAACAATAGCGAACACGCTGCCATACGACATGTTCAGCTGCGTCGCGCTTTCTTTCAGTTTAATGCGCCGGTTTTTTCTAATGATCGCATTCTCACTGTTGACCTTTGCACGGGTCCTGGACGTTGTGGGCTTGCCTTCGCAATGGTTGTCCGTGATATCCGTGCGTCCGGCTTCCAATTTTTGTCACCACTTTACGATACCTTGCCGGGAAATGGCCCGCTCCTCATACACAGCACTAATTTCACGATGAATGTCCGTGCGATTCTTCCTTTTGGCCCATAGGAATCGGATTGTCGCACGCACCTCATATTTGGAGTGAACGTCCAGTTGACGCGCCATTGCATTTGGCCGCTATTCACACAATACTAGACGAGACACCACAGCGACCTGTCTAACAGACGTGTGGGCAGTGTCTGTCCCTTTCACCGCTGTACCCACGTTTGCGACACACAGCGTGCTGCTGCGGCGCGTTAGTGCAACTAACCTTTTGATCCACCTAGGTAAATATTTCCCTACACTGGGAAACTGATAATTTTAGTAATGCGAAGTGATTCCTCCCTAATCTCATGTTCATTGTGTTTAAGCAACACTACTTAATGAGTCAATGGAGTCTGTCCTCACCGAGACTCTACTCCAGCTCAAATGAGAACTCTCGCCGTTGAACGCCGAAAGAAGATTAATTAAGCCACTTCATGGCAGAATTATTTGCACGTTTTAATGTAATTAATGATTATTTCATGTTTGCTTTGGATTTCGCATCCATCCTTATGTTGCAATAAATTGTTTTGTTTTAAAATTATTTTCGCATACTCACACCAATATAAGGTAAAATCCTAGACATACCTCCTGTGCCTCTTATTTTATTTATAAGTCGCGGGAACACTTTTCCACGGAAACAGCCGACTGAGCAGCTTGGTGCAGAAGAGGACAGAATATTATGGTAAGCTATGTGCCAATATTTGCGACCCACAAAGATTTCTATGATACTACAGTACTTCCGATACGTTCTCAGCATTCGTTTGGCGTGTATTGGAGGCTGTAGGGCACAATATGTACAGAAATATAGGGACAGTCAAGATGGAATCGTGACCTGGGTGTGTCTGAAGGAGAAGAACCAGTCATGTCATGTTTTTGTAAACATACAGTTTTACAATTTATAAACGAAGTATAAAACATCCCAATGTATATTGTGTTGAAAGTTGCATGAGTAACAATGTCTTAAAACTGAAATACATTTAAGAGCGGCTACATTTGCGTTCCACACACGCAAAAAATATAATCACAAACTCAAAACCGAACGTAAAATGAAACTTAAAATGAAGCGAGGAAAGTGATGACGTCACTGGATTTTCTGTAGTCCTATTGATTATTTAATGAACTAGTTCCAAACTCGATCTAGTACATCAATAATTTGGTCGACAGTAAATTATATGTTTTGAAATGCTGATTCCCATCACACTTTATCCAGAATGTTAATCTTAAACGAGGGAGAAGCAGCTCAGGGTGGTTAGCGGGGATATCCCCAAATTAAGCTAATGTGTCCTACGCCCTGCTGCAGTGATCGCAAATCTCCAGTGACTGCTAGAGAATTTATGTGAGTGGGCACAAGTTTATTTCAGTGATCGCAAATGTCCGATGACCGCAAATTTCCGTGACCGAAAATATCCGGCAACATGTGTGTGTGTGTAGTTGCTCGGATCGAGATTGCAGTGGTTTTGGAACGAGGAAATATCAGCGGTGTATTAGTTTGTGAACACAACAAATAGATTTAACAGCGAACACATTATTATTCCCAGATACAGCCTCATCCACCGTCAACGCCCTGTTTTTTTTTTCGTTTTCAGTACAACCGTACAATTTCAAACATGAACGCAACAATACACTTAAAATGGGAAAATATGGGGAAAAAATGTATATGCACTTAAAATCATGTTATTGTATTCACTCATCTATTTACATTCATCACCATCTCCCCTATTCCTGTAAATGAATACTTGTTCCTGTTTGTCCTCGTGAATTTCAACTATATATTTATAGTACATATTTCCTATCTTTAAAATTACTGGTTTCCCTGTTACTTGACCAAGCTTTTCCGGGTTATTTTTGATATCGTGTGATTTCTTCTAGGACTCTATAACGATTTGTTTCGCTTTGTTTCTCTTATCTACGTTCTTGTTTGGAGCAGTTTTTGACACACCTTCCTTTTACGTCTACAAGCTGCCCTTACACCATCATTCCATCACAATGTTTGTTTTATCCCAAAAGTTGTAAACTATGCTATTGATAATCCTGAATTACTTTCTCTCCTAAATTTCCATGTACCTCGCTTCAATTCCAGAAATAACATAACATTTTTAAATGAAAAATCCAGGACGTGTGCCCATGATAACTCGCCGGTGAACAGACTGCAGTATCTTCAACAGTGCCATTCAGAAAAATAATGGCCTTGACTTCAGTTTGCCACTGAGTGAGTTTGTAACGGAACTTCATCGCGCAATTGTATGAAATCCTAAAAATAGGGGAAATTGAAGTTCTATAATATTATGCAATAAAATGTATTGCTTCATTTATTTTATCATTTTACTTTGTCGTGTGTTGTTCCACCGCATTAATATGAGGTTCTTTAGTCTTTAGAAAATACTTTCATATTTTTTATCAATATTGTGCAACATAATGTATTGCTTCATTTATTTTATCATTTTACTTTGTCGTGTGTTGTTCCACCGCATTAACATAAGGTTCTTTAGTCTTTAGAAAAATACTTTCTTATTTTATATCAATATTATAGGAGATTAGATAAAATTGTAGAATATAGTTTAGATATAAGTTTCACCATGTTAATTATAGCTTATCTGTCGTAGTTGCCACTGTAATTGGGACACTAAGTCCTGTAGTGTGCAATAAATAAATTAAATAAATAAATAAATAAATAAATATCCGTGCAGGCTACTTCTCTCTAATATCTTAGCCCTGAAGGATTTGTACCATTATCCGCTTTCAGACAGGCTTTAATTTCTTTATCCTAGGCCTAGTGATTCCTAGTTCACTTCAGATCAGATAGTGCTCTGTATCATAAAAAAATCCCGAGAATAACCATACATTTCTAAATTCAAAAGTCGGTTATGATGTAGTCTATTATGGATACGGTGCTCCTACCCTTCCATAGGTACCTAACTGTGAATAACACTGAATTCCGTAATATCTGCAGCAGCACTTGAATGTTTTTCAATTCATTTTCGTAATTAACTTACACGGAAAAGACTTGACAGTACATGACGAACCCACAGATGAATACGAGGCACTATCACCTGACACCCATTGATTTCATAAAGATTTCCTGTTATTCTTTTCTTTAGGGATTTTTCAGCAATTGAACGCTTAAAGTGGAGATACGAACTATTAAAGAGACAGTAATACATTAACTGTAAAGAATGTTCACAAGACTGACCAACTGATCTGGTGAAATACATACAAAATAATCCAACACACGCCCTTTCGCCCGAGCTGTTTGCTAGTATTTTAAGCAGTAAAGTACCGTTACTCCGAGATGAAAATAGCCCGTTTTTCCTGACGGCAGAGGATGCCGAAATCATGGATAAATTCGATTTTATTTGAGGTTATTGAAAAGGTCTTTAATTAAACTTATATATGCGTAAATATACTGTTATGTTTAGAATATGTAATAACCCTCGAAATATGCGTTTTCAAAAATATCTGGGCTCTAGTAATGAAATTCAGAGGTTAGCTAATCCATCTGTATACTGTGAAAGTTGCTATTCGGATATAGTCAATTATGCTGTAATAGCAATTTCTGGCTCAGTGATAAAAAAGCTACCGCAATCTACCTCACTCCTTATCTTGCCAAGTATGCCTCATTATGACGCCGTCATTGACTTTTGTAGTTTCCTTATAACTGCATAACCAGCATCTGCGCTGACAACTTGACAAAGTATTTTAATCAAAGGGCTATTTTACTCTGTTTCTCAAGTTTACCTAAGTCACATACCTGTTCTAATAGATGTACATGATACAGTTCATTGCTAATGTTGAAGGCTTGCTGAAGTTTCTATCATAGTAATTTGCTAATTGACATTTTATGCAATTATTGACACTGCAATATGGACATGTTGGAATAATTTCAAACTTTGGTAACTGAAAGAGTAATCTACATGCATGTCAATATCAAAAGGATCAATATCCACACATCCAACATATTTATTATCATATGGGCCAAAGTCCAACATGAAAGCTAAAATAATAATAATAATAATAATAATAATAATAATAATAATAATAATAATAATAATAATAATAATAATAATAATAATAATGTTATTTGCTTCACGTCCTACTAACTACTTTTACGGTTTTACACTGACGCTGAGGTGCCGAAATTTAGTCCCACAGGAGTTATTTTACGTGAGCCACTCAGCTCGGCAAAGCAAAAATAACTTTAAAACTATATTTACATACGAAACCCTGTCATTCTTAAACAGATTTACCAGTGTAAAGAAATAGGAATCGTTCCTATAATTCGACTGGAAGTTTATCAAACAGAGAACTGGCCGTACCGTAAAATGCAGAAAGTAGGACATTGCTCTTTCTGATACCTAGTCTCATTTGCATAATTTCCGATTCCTATAAATTCTAACGTAATTATGGACGATCGCACTCCTTTTGAAACAACTGGTAGTATTTTTACGAAGTAACATAAGCCTACCACCTCTGTTCCGAGAAGCGACAAATCTACTTCACATCTTGCGTCATTCTCCGAGAAACTGCGGCACACTGGTCGATAGCTTCTAAAATAGCTTCGCCATCTCAATTGAATTCTGGAGTTATTTTTGTCTCCAGGCAACAATTGTAACAACGTCATGTTTGGCAACGAGATAAAGTTCACGAAATATATCAAAAAAGAATATCATGCACTTTTGTATTTACATATACATAGCCTAATTTACATACATAATATTCATTACACACTGTTATATCTCCCAGCGTTCAGCCTGCAACCTCTGTGAATTAACAAAGATACTCCACAATACTCTGTCCGCACCTAGCTCTGTGTCTTCATTTAGTTCCACGACCATTACCTTTAAATCATTAAAAACTGGCTCATTACAATTTGTGTTACGTCGCACCGACACAGATAGATCTTATGGCAACGATGGGACAGGAAAGGCCTAGGAGTGGGAAGGAAGCGACCGTGGCCTTAATTAAGGTACAGCCCCAGCATATGTCTGGTGTGAAAATGGTAAACCACGGAAAACTATCTTCAGGGCTGCCCACAGTGGGTTTCGAAGAACCCACTATCTCCCGAATGCAAGCTGGTAGCTACACGACCCAAACCACGCAGCCATTTTCTCGGTATTATTATTATTATTATTATTATTATTATTATTATTATTATTATTATTATTATTATTATTATTATTATTATTATTATTATTATTATTATTAACTTGATTTGCCGTTTCCCAAAATTTCAGCAAAGCATATTTCTTCTCATCTGTAAGTGAGTACAAACATTTACTTTTACATTTGCTGTGTATAGTACTCGGTATTACTTTCCCTGTAGGGGCCGTCCTGCCGAGGAAGTAAATACGTGCTCGGTTCACCTGGAAAGGCGTGGGTTCGATTCCTCGTCAGAAAGTGGAAATATTTAAGAAACGAGATTTCTACTTCCGGAGGTACACCATGGCCATGGGGTCACACAGGCTAGACCAAAGATGGGTATCAGGTTAATTTCTTGGACCAAAGGCAGCCGAGTCCAGAGCTAACCAGTGTAGCCTATGTCAGCAAGTGCCGAGGTTACGGATGTGGAAGCCTTTACCTTCCACCCCTCCAAGGGCCTCCATGGTCTGTACGGAGATGACTTTGCTTTTACTACTTTCCCAGTAACTACTGGGTACTCTTCACCAATCACACGCTTGATCTTCCTCACATTCCTTCTTCATAAGATCAAAATTTTAAATATGTTTGTCCTCTTCGAGGAATCACTATTACACATTACTGTGAAGATTCACTTACTTGGTCCATCACTGAAGCTGCATTCAATTCCTGAATCCGTAAATGATTTACTCCCTTCTTGCCCAAAACATAAGAGCTAGCCAAGCTCGAATTAGATGCACTCCAATGGAATTACTCCTTTTTTTGCACCGAAGTTGGCACACATTTTCGCTATGTATTTATGGGAAAACTGTTTTGTTGTTGTGGATTGTCCCCTCTTGCACCAAACTCTTCAGTTCCATTCACATCTATTACACACCTTCTAATCTCCTACCTATTCCTACTTACCTTCTTTAACCTATATATCGCTAATTCGAGACGCCCTACCATTTTTGTTTGAAAACTCAGCCACTACCATATTCTTCCTTTCGTAAATCCATTGATATTGAAAGCAATCCATCAAATTCCACTCTATTTGCATGGTTGCATTCAAGGAGTCCATTATCTGTCAACGAAAGTAGGACTCCGTCACTTTCATAGATCTGAAGCTTGCCTAGAAAAACTTAGCATGCTTAGCTAATATTTGTGGATCAGGTTATTGGAGTCATTTACGTACAGGCCTAGTCGCAGGGAGAATTTGCTTTGAAGAAGTACTGGTTGGAAGTACTTAGGTACCTGACCACAGGGAAGGCAATGGCTAATTCATAAGGGACTCCCGTCGATTCGATTACGTCTCAAAACTCACGAGTGTCAAAACTCACGGGCTATAATTAGTGACAAATAGTATCAAAACTCACGACTACAAACTAGTACTAAAGTAAACATTCCAATGAGTCTCAGAATTCACGAATCCGGACAGCAGTTGCTAGCGATGACTGCAGGAGGGATGAGGTGCACGGTGACTCACGCTTCCCTTCAACTCATGCTTTTCCACCGACCTAGGGCAGTCACCCAGGTAGCAGATTGCCTATCAGTTTTTATCTAGTCTTTTCTATTTTATAGCCCCTGGGGCCCCTTTTTAGGCGCTTCTTACGGCAGGCAGGGGATACTGTGAATGTTATTCTGCCACCCCAACCCACAGGGGAAAAATAATGGTTATTGAATGAAAGAGACCGAGGTGTATTATTATCATTATTTTTTTTAAAAATGCTGTCTTAAAGCTAATATAGTGCATTTTTTTCCCTTTCACATAAATTTATAATAATGACGTGTGGCCTCCGAAGAGGCCTGGTGCAGGTCTTTAAAGTTGACGCCGTATAGGCGACCTGCACGTCTGTGAGGATGAGGCCCTACCCATGATGAATTCTAATGCTGAAGACGGCACGAACACCCAGTACCCGAGCCATAGGAAATAAATAATGAAAGTTAAAATCTCCCAGCCGACCGGAAACCGAACCCGCGACCCCCTGGATCCCTTCGACCAAAGGTCAGCATGCTAACCATTTATGCATGCAGCCGGACGACACGAAATTAAAGTAGGTATATTGCCCGCTGTTAGTCAAAAGAAACTGTCAGTTGGTAGTACTGGGGCTTAGTTCCATTATTCGGCCAGAAGGCGGCATTTACTTCACTGAAAATCCACAGCCTATTTCCAGTCATTTGACCGGTTCAGGAATGGAATGAATAAATGAAGACCCATCTAGGGGCGGGGATAGGAATTGTGCCGGCTGCCGAAGCCTGTCGCACTCCTCTGGGGCAATGATTAATGACTGACAGATGAAATGGAAATAATGATATTGGAGAGTGTTGTTGGAATAAAAGATGACAGGGAAAACCGGAGTACCCGCAGAAAAGACCTGTCCCGCCTCCGCTTTGTCCAGCACAAGTCTCACATGGAGTGATCGGGATTTGAACCACGGAAACCAGCGGTGAGAGGCCGGCGCGCTGCCGCCTGAGCAACGGAGGCTCTCATTAACTTCAATAAGGAATGTTATTTAGCGATATTAGAGATCAAGGCAGTTAATTCACTTGTTTAGTTTCAACATTCGGAGATTCATTTGAAAGAAGGCGTATTTCTATTTTTCGTAAGCGTTCATCTATTCGATTACTTCAGTCTGTTGTCTACCCGACACATAAAAACCGAAAAAAAAAAATTCATGACGCATCCGATTATTCTGCGCGATATAAATGAATGGTATTTGAAACTCATTCGATTACTTAATTTGATTATTCATTCGATTATTTAAATAATCAAATGGAAGTTACTTGATTATTAAAAGTATTCGATCATCCCATCACTAGTAGGGTGGACATTTATCCATTTAAAGAAGAACTGGCCCTGCTCGTGAATTTTGAGACTGGCCCAGGTAGAGAAACTTGTTCTTACTAATCTTCTTCCTGGAATTCGTGAGTTTTGAGAATCGTGAGTTTTGAGACGACACGGTTGATTCCTGGAGAGTGATTAGACGGAAGATGTTTATGATAGCTTGAATTTTAGCATTAGTAATTTTTAAAATACGTCCGAGATGGAAATCCTTATTCCATAACAACTGGTCATCCCAACTCACAGGACCACTTACTAGTTCACTCAGCCGTTCCCCATGGTTCGTGGACGACGGTGTCACTAGAGTAACCCATACTTCGAGCAGTTTATATAGGGAGAAGAAGAAGAGGAATGAGTAGCAGAGGTGGTAAAAGCTCTCGTATATTACCCGGAAGGACGGGGTTCGATTCCCTATCAGGAAGTCAAGAAATTTGAAAACGAGACTTCCATTTCTGAAGAAGTACGTATATGACCCGGGTGTTCATTCAACCTTCAACAGAAACGAGTAAGAGGTAAATGTATATTGGGAAAGGTGATTAGGTAGAGAGCTGGCCACTCTATTTCATTTAGAGTCGTGGTTGCGAATAATGGAAGCCTTTATATTCCACTCTTCCAAGGGCCATTATGGCCTGTGCTGAGAAGCCTTTACTTAGCATTATTATTATTATTATTATTATTATTATTATTATTATTATTATTATTATTATTATTATTATTATTGTACCGGGTGGTACACCTCCACGCCGCTAATTCAAACCTTGCGCCAGTTGAACCCCCCCCCCCCCCCCTACTGGAAGAAGTCTGAACTTTGCCTTATGTGTTAATTTTCAAGTTATCCTGTAGATGTCACTACTTGGAAATTTTGAAGTTTCTGAACTGTGTTGTTTTCGACGTATTTTTGTTTTGCTTGTAGTAAGAAGTGTGAACATTCTCTTCTAGAGGACACTACTGAAGAACTACAACGGTGCACCCTAGTGCGAAGTGAAATAACTGGTTTTTTTGGAGAAAATTTAATTTCAAAAGTTTGTGCTTTGCTAAATTTCTTTCAGTCATTGTTTAAGTTGGCAATATTAACCCTTTCTTTCCCCTTGTTTTGAATTTAGCCAATCCCGAATTTCTTTAATTAATTTTCCACCAATAATCTGTTTCTTCTTCATCTTGTGTAGGGGTTTTCTTTATCCACCAATCAAATGTTTGTGGGCGGGTGTTTTCCTTCCTGAAACGCCTCGAACTTTCTGCGAGAGTATATAAACTGCTGATTTTAGGGTCTCTGGGCCACTTCAGTAACATCTTTCAGTGTGTAAAGTACATAACAGGGGGCGGGAAGCGCCTCTTCCTTCGGGCAGCAGTTCAACAACAAGGTAATGGCCGATTAATAACTTCTTTTCTTGCTAGCTCAGCAGTTTAACTCTCGGGGCGGGTTCGAAGCGTTTCCACCATGTAACTTTCCACAAAATGTAAAGACACTTTGTATTTATTCTATCTTTTAAGCTTCATATTGGGATAGAGAGTGCTTAACCCTCTCGAGCTCCCTCTCATATTGCATTGAGGTGAACTTATTTTCACAACCGTTTCTTCCTTAACGTAATGTAAATTGTTTCCTTCTAAAGTCACCTCTTTAGTATGGGATTAGCCCTTGCATTAACGGCCTAGTGCCAAGTAGGTTTTAAACAAAGTGTATTAGGAGCGCAAGTTCGCCTCCTCTCAAATTGGTATTTTAGAGGCCAGGTAATTAAATTTTCTCACTTAATAGGCCTCAGTAGGTTGGGTATCTTTACCCCTGTGTTTATGTCATTAGAGGAAAACTTGAAGGTGGAGTTTGGTGTGGCCTTTGATAGGCTTAACCTTTGAGAGCAGATCGCTCTTTTGAAGTTTGTTTCTGCGCGCCTCGAGGAGGCTTTATGATGTAATTGGGAGCAAGTGCTCCTGGGCTTGATTGGGGTCTTCTGCCCCTTTGTTGAATTCTGTATATCGTAAAGTTGGGCTAATTGCTCAAGAATTGTGTGTCTGGCTCTCGGAGCCCCAAATCCTGTAATTGTACATTCTCGATTAGTGGTTTTGCTACTCTGTGCCTGCCATTATTGTTATTTCTTGTTTTTGCTAAGAAAATATAACCTTGTTAAATTTTAAATTCACTTTAATTTCGTAGCCTGAGACCTGTTCACCCCCCGCACATTCTTTCACCTCTAACTACCACGGAAATCTCCGTAACAAGTGGTAGCAGAGCGTGGTTGAATGGGTCTCAATTTAGCCCCTTTTGACGGCTAAACATTGTTTTGATTCGAACTCTAACAATCTTCTCTGTTGCTGGAAATTTTGATTTTTTCTGTTTCAAAATTGTTCTGTCATCATGCCCGGCCCTCGCGATGTTCTCCATCTCAACTATTTGCGCAAGGAGGAGTTGATCTATGAATTAACTATTCGAAATGTGCAATCTGGAGGCACGGTTGCAGTAGACACAAACAAGCTTAGAGAGTCCCTCGATTTGCCCATTTCCATCCCCACTTTGGGAGAGAAAGAAATTGACGACTCTCTTTCCACGATCACCGAGAATACTACTGGGCTAGCATCTGTAGTTAGTTTTTTGACGAAAATGATCCTTCTCCGAATCAAATTAAGCGTGTGCAAGCCAGGCTATTTCATTTTTCAAATAGAGTTAACGATCTGTTGTCTCTGAAATTGAATGACGTTCAGAGGAAGGAAGCTAGTACGTTGCTTGAAAGTATTTCTGAATTATCCAGTAAGGTTACCCAATTGTTAACTGGGGAAGTTCCTCCCAAAATCGATCAACCCACCCCGGTGAATGTAGGTAGCGAGGAAGAGCCTCCTAAGGGAGAAGTCAATAGGATAACTGTTGGAGCTCAAACGATCTCTGCCCCATTGGACAACGAGTCTGAACGCCGTGCATCGTTGAATAATGTACGTTCTGAATTAACTTATTTGCCACTGAAACCTTTACCTACTATGTCACCTGGGTTCAGCAGCTTGCCTCATCCATTGGCAATGTTGCTCAGAGGTATCTCGAAGTTTTCGGTTAACATTACCAGTGAAGTTATTTCCTTCTTAAGGTTTTTAGTTGAATTTCAGGATCATGCCCTTGTTTTTTTCTCTTTCTCCATGTCAGATTTTGCAAATCATCTATCCCTATGCAATAGGTATTCTCTCAGACAAAATAGTAAGAGCCATAGCTGAACAGTCATCTATTGAAGATTTTCACGCACACTTGCTTGCAAATTTTATTCCTGCTCGCGCGAGGTCATCTCTGATTCAGAAGTACTATTACCGAGTACAAGGATTGGATGAAAATCTGGCTGATTTCATACAAGACATTAAGTTTTATACTAGGGTGTTTGCTCTTCATTTTCCTGAAGATCAGATTGTACAGGCTATTGTAGAAGGAATTTCACCATCCTATAGGTCATATTTGTGTTTCGCGGCGTGCCCGCAAACCTTCTCTGAACTTGAAGCATTGGCCGTCTCAGCGGAAGGAGTTAAGATACGCCGATTCTTTGCGTGTCGCGAAAGAACCCCCGCCTTCTTTTAGTAATACTCGGCCTCCACCTCGCCGATCTGTTACACCTCGTAAATGTTACGCTTGCGGGTCGCCTGACCATCTTCGGAACAAGTGTCCATTGATCAAATCTAGTAGGGCAAATAATGGAGCTGGCTCATCACAAGGCTGTTTTAAGTGTGGGGCTTTCTCACATATCGCCAAGAATTGCCCAAATTCAAATAGCACCCCCTCCTGCTCAACGTCTGGTGCAACTTCCACCAATGTCACTAATAATAAGTGACTAGCGGCTTCGGCTGAGTCGATTAATTCTGCTTCCCAAGGCTCAGCCCCTGGCAAACATTCAGGGAACGTTCAGTCTTCAAATTCATCTTTTGAATGCCCCAAAGAGTGTCTTAGGATTGCGGCAGATACCCCCGCGCCTGTTCCTTTTCTTAAAATTGAGTTAAATAATGAGCCTATAACAGCTCTATTAGATTCAGGCAGTGTCTGTTCAATTATTTCAGATCAATGGTATTCAAAATTGAAATCGGTTTGTAAACTACCTGACTATGGTTCATCTCCTGTTCAATATGTGTCGGCTAATTCATCTCCATTAGAAATTCTCGGTTCTGTAAATGTCAAAATTCGTATTTTTAAATTTACATGGAAAATCAAATTGTTTGTGGCTAAGCACTTGTCTTGCCCCATCATATTGGGAGCCGACTTTATTTCTCACACGGGTCTTGTGCTCGATCTTCAGAGTAAGTCGTGCACATTCAAATTTGCTTCCAATTGTAAAATCCCCTTGTTAAAATGTAATTCTGCGTCATGTTCATCTATTTCGCCTACCCAGGATGAGATGTTGTTAGACCTTAGACATCTACCTCAGGAGCAGGCTGATAGTATTCGTAAGTTGTGTCAGTCGTTTCCAGAGGTGTTCTCTGATACTCTTGGTGTTACTGACCTTATCGAATACAAAATTGAGGTCACGGATTCGATTCCTGTCCGTTTTCCACCTTATAGGCTATCTCCACCTAAAATGAAGGTTCTGAAAGAAATCATCGATCAGATGTTGAAGGATGGTATTATTAGGCCCTCTAAGTCGGCGTATTCTTCGCCTATTTTTCTAGTCCCGAAACCCCAAGGGGGCTTCAGGCCTGTCATTGATTATAGGGCTCTCAATCGGAAGGTGGTGTTACAATCTGTGCCCCTTCCCGACCTTCATTCTTGTTTTTCATGGTTCCGTAAGGCCAAGTTCTTCACCATCTTGGATTTGAATCAGGCCTACAATCAAATTCCCCTAGCGGAAGAGTCTAAACATCTTACAGCGTTTGCCACGGATTGGAATTTGTATGAATACAACCGCGTGCCTTTCGGGCTCCCCACGGGAGCAGCTGTACTCACTAGGCTGCTAGATAGGGTCTTCTCCGACATCAAATTTGAGTACTTATATCACTACTTGGATGATGTCGTCGCATTTTCGGAGTCCTTTGAAGAACATCTAGATCATCTGCGAGAAGTTCTCAATCGCCTTCGTAAGGCTGGGTTCACTGTCAAGTTGTCCAAGGTTGCCTTTGCTAAGCCCTCTATGTCATTCCTAGGGCATATTGTGTCACCTGATGGTGTTGCCGTCGATCATTCTAGAACACAGGCCATCCGTGATTTTAAACCTCCCAAGGACATTAAAGGTATCGCCAGGTTTATTGGTATGGTGAATTTCTTCAGGAAGTTTATTCTTAACTTCGCTAATAGAGCGGCGCCCTTGAACCTTCTTCGTAGGAAAGGCATCAAATTCGAGTGGGGACCTTCTCAACAAGCCGCTTTTGAAGATCTTAAATTAGCTCTCTGTAATGCCCCTGTCCTTGCTATGCCTGATTTCTCAAAGAAATTCATCGTCCAAACTGACGCGTCGTCGTCAGCAGTAGCTGCAGTCCTTCTTCAAGAGACTGAACTAGGGAGGCGTCCCATCGCCTATGCATCTAGGACTCTATCGGCTCAAGAAGCCAAGTATTAAATCTATGAGCTCGAAGGTTTGGCAGTCTTATTTGCCTTAGAAAAGTTCCGTCTCTACCTGGAACATGTCAAATTCGACCTGGAGACAGATAATCAAGCCTTAAGCTGGGTCTTAGGTAGGCCGCGTCGTACTGGTCGTATAGCCCGTTGGGCCATCCGAATTTCTGCCTTCCAATTCGATGTCAGGCATATCAGAGAGACCGAAAATGTTGTTGCCGATGGACTCAGCCGTATGTTTTCCAACGAGGTCGAGACCCATAATCCGGTCGATAGTTCTTCACCTCCCGAGTCCATGCTATCTGATGTTAATGCCATCTTAACAGATGCTCCCATGCTCTTTAGGGATATCGAGAAATACCAACGTGAAGATCCGACTCTGGCTCCGATAATGGAAACCCTTTCTTCTGGGGAACATGTCGTCCCTTATGTTCTGAGGAATGGTGTTTTATGTTGCCCATCAAAGCATGATAAGATGATGAAGGTTGTCGTTCCAAGCTGTTCTTGTACCTATGATCTTCAAGTACTATCATGAGACCCCATTAGGGGGGCATCTTGGAATCTTTAAAACCCGTGAAAAGATTCGTGAAAGGTTCATCTGGAAGGGTATGGACGGTGAAATCCGTGAACTAGTAAAAGCTTGTAAATCTTGTTTGCTTAGTAAACCAACCATGTCCACCAAGATAGGCCTTCTGTCTTCGCATCAAGCGTCGCGCCCCATGGAACGCCTGTATATTGATTATGTAGGACCCTTCCCCCAGTCAAAGGGAAATGCCACCAAGTTCATCTTTGTATGCGTAGATGGTTTTACAAGATTTTCCTGGTTATTTCCGACTAAGCTGGCTACCGCTCAGTCCACCATTACTTGCCTAAATTCTATTTTTGCTTCTTTTGGTCCGTGCCAATATATTGTGTCTGATAATGCTAAGGCGTTTACATCAAATCTTTTTCGTAAATTATGTTTTGACTTGTCCATCTCTCATGTGACGACTTCTGCTTATTACCCTCAACCATCTCTGGCTGAACGGGTTAATCGTAATCTCAGGTCCGCGCTTATTGCCTATCATCATGAAGATCATTCTAGGTGGGACACGTCCCTGCATTGGTAAGCTTTTGCTTTGAATTCGGCGGTTCATGAATCTCACAAGTTTACTCCAGCTTCTTTGATGTTTAAGTTCGTTCCCAACACGCCGCTCTCTAACCTCTGGTCTCTGAGTGACATTCTACGAGGGACAATAGATCCGGATAATATCAAAGATCTTTGGAAGAAAGCTAAAGCCAATCTTAAGGTGTCTCATGAAAAGGTTAGGGAAAGATATGATCGTGGACGGAGACCCACCAATTTGAAGGTAGGTGACCAGGTGATGGTCAAGCACTTTGTTCCCGCGGGCAAGCTTGCCCCCAGATTTCATGGGCCGTGTATCATTCTCGATTTCCTTACGCCGGTTACGTTGTTATTAAGTAATCCAGCCACCGAGAGGATATTTAGGGTTCACCTGTCACAGGTGAAACCGGTGTAATTTCTGTGTTAACTTGCTTCATATTATTTTGAAAGAAATATGAAGGTTATATTTTTGGGGGGGTTTTCACCTTTAAGGCCTTCTGCCCTTTCTATAATATTTTGTTTTATATGTAAGCATTTTTGTAAAACCTTCCCCGAACCGTTAAACTGCCATCCTGTCGTCGCCACGGCCATTACCACGCTCCCGTCTCCTGCTCCACTACACACAGTGGCTTGCTTATATAAAATGCCATGGATATCTGCACGCCGCTGGCCCATCAACCTCTCCACAAAGCCTGTGCCCTCAAAAAAAATGATGATGGTCCAACAAAATTCTGCCGCCTAGCTTTAATGTTTCAGTGCCCCCGCAGCCGCGCGGCGCCGTGCCGCGACTGGGATAGAGGAAGTGCCCCCTCTACTCCAGCGAGGACGACTGGTGCACGGCGAGCCGGAGCCCTCCTCCCGGCCAAGGCTGATGTGCGGCGCACAACCTGTAACTGGCCCGCGACCTGCATGTTCACCGCGGGCGCGGCGTGCTTCAACACCACTGCTCCTCTCATAGTGCGGGCGAGCGGTATCTCAGGGTACTTGAGGGGTCCGAGCGGCCGCCTTTGGACACAAGCTGCAATGGCCGGTCTGGCCATCCAACTTAATCAACATCGAAATATTTAATCAACTACATGGACATTTACTATCAGCAATTACTACACTTGGGAATTCAACAGCAATATCTGGTGGAGTTAGAAGATTTTTTTCCTCAACTTCAAAAACTAAAATTTTCCTTCTGAATTCAACTTCTACAAACATAAAGACATTATTTCAACAGTTACTACAAGAATTTTGAAACTGGATCAGAATAAATTTAGAAAATTTTTATACTTCTGCAATTAATCTCCATATCAACATCATAACTTGGACCTTGTTTTTTTTGGGGGGGGGTCTGTACCGGGCGGTACACCTCCACGCCGCTAATTCAAACCTTGCGCCAGTTGAAACCCCCCCCCCCTACTGGAAGAAGTCTGAACTTTGTTTTATGTGTTAATTTTCAAGTTATCCTGTAGATGTCACTACTTGGAAATTTTGAAGTTTCTGAACTGTGTTGTTTTCGACGTATTTTTGTTTTGCTTGTAATAAGAAGTGTGAACATTCTCTTCTAGAGGACACTACTGAAGAACTACAACGGTGCACCCTAGTGCGAAGTGAAAGAACTGTTTTTTTTTTTTTTTTTTTTTTTTTTTGGAGAAAATTTAATTTCAAAAGTTTGTTCTTTGCTAAATTTCTTTCAGTCATTGTTTAAGTTGGCAATATTAACCCTTTCTTTCCCCTTGTTTTGAATTTAGCCAATCCCGAATTTCTTTAATTAATTTTCCACCAATAATCTGTTTCTTCTTCATCTTGTGTAGGGGTTTTCTTTATCCACCAATCAAATGTTTGTGGGCGGGTGTTTTCCTTCCTGAAACGCCTCGAACTTTCTGCGAGAGTATATAAACTGCTGATTTTAGGGTCTCTGGGCCACTTCAGTAACATCTTTCAGTGTGTAAAGTACATAGCAGGGGGCGGGAAGCGCCTCTTCCTTCGGGCAGCAGTTCAACAACAAGGTAATGGCCGATTAATAACTTCTTTTCTTGCTAGCTCAGCAGTTTAACTCTCGGGGCGGGTCCGAAGCGTTTCCACCATGTAACTTTCCCTAAAATGTAAAGACACTTTGTATTTATTCTATCTTTTAAGCTTCATATTGGGATAGAGAGTGCTTAACCCTCTCGAGCTCCCTCTCATATTGCATTGAGGTGAACTTATTTTCACAACCGTTTCTTCCTTAACGTAATGTAAATTGTTTCCTTCTAAAGTCACCTCTTTAGTATGGGATTAGCCCTTGCATTAACGGCCTAGTGCCAAGTAGGTTTTAAACAAAGTGTATTAGGAGCGCAAGTTCGCCTCCTCTCAAATTGGTATTTTAGAGGCCAGGTAATTAAATTTTCTCACTTAATAGGCCTCAGTAGGTTGGGTATCTTTACCCCTGTGTTTATGTCATTAGAGGAAAACTTGAAGGTGGAGTTTGGTGTGGCCTTTGATAGGCTTAACCTTTGAGAGCAGATCGCTCTTTTGAAGTTTGTTTCTGCGCGCCTCGAGGAGGCTTTATGATGTAATTGGGAGCAAGTGCTCCTGGGCTTGATTGGGGTCTTCTGCCCCTTTGTTGAATTCTGTATATCGTAAAGTTGGGCTAATTGCTCAAGAATTGTGTGTCTGGCTCTCGGAGCCCCAAATCCTGTAATTGTACATTCTCGATTAGTGGTTTTGCTACTCTGTGCCTGCCATTATTGTTATTTCTTGTTTTTGCTAAGAAAATATAACCTTGTTAAATTTTAAATTCACTTTAATTTCGTAGCCTGAGACCTGTTCACCCCCCGCACCTTCTTTCACCTCTAACTACCACGGAAATCTCCGTAACAATTATTATTATTATTATTATTATTATTATTATTATTATTATTATTATTATTATTATTATTATTATTATTATTATTATAGCTCACCTGGTGGGCAGGACCGTTAAGGCGTCAAGTCTTCATGGTCTGACATCGTGATTAGCCGGTTCGAATACCGTTGGGGGAGAAATCCCACCATCAGAATGTCGGCCGACAAGAAAGGACAGGTGGTGGTAGTCCTATACTATTTTTAATCACTAGATTCGGCGGCAGAATTTTGAGTTTAGTTCCAAATCTCTCCGCAGTATTCTTATGGAGAGAGGACATAGGCCTATGACGCTCTTGATGGTGATTCGTCTGTCCGATAGAGACGTTAAACCTTGAGCAGACCCCTTGGTGTAACTCTACAGGGGTAGGCTACGGGCCGACATCGGGTTTCACCCTCTCTCTACCTCACTATCACCACGTCAAATAGAAAGACTGATATTATGCCTCTCCGGAGCCCTCGAGACATTTTATTTATTTATTTATTTATTTATTTATTTATTTATTTATTTATTTATTTATTTATTTATTTACTAACAGTTACCCCCCAGCTTCTCTCGCGTGGATTTCGTAATTAGCTAAAAGTAATCGTTCCTCGGTACTGTACTAAGACATCTGAAAATCTCTAAAGTATAAAATCTCACTGAAAAATTGAATTTCATTCACCCCAGAAACTCTTTGTAAACCACGTTTGTGATATTGCCTTTTGGGCTAAAATGACCATGTGACATATAACTGTACACGTGAGAACGTCTTTTCTAAAGTAAAAAAAAAGTTTATTTATTTTTAAAGGAGATTCCGAATACCTATTTCCACATCTGTAACATCTTCAGGTTTTGAGATATAAGTATCCCCATAAAAGTAATTCAACCCCTTCATCATCCCTTCCTCCATCCTCACCTAAGTGGATTTTCTGAAAACAAAAAAAGACATGTTTCTTTATTTTAAAGACATTTCAAAGTACCAAATCTCATGTCTGTAACATGTTAAGTTTTTGTCATACACTGTAGATATTCTGGTACTCACTTTAAAAATTCACCCGCTTTTTAAATTCTTTTCAGCCCCTTAAGTGGTTTTCCAAAAACAAAAAATACGAGTTTATTTTTGAAGGAGATTCCAAATGCCAGTTTTTACGTCTGTAAGATCTTTAGGTTTTTTAAGATATAAGTATCCTCATACAAATAATTCAACTAATGCTTCAATCATTTCATCCCCCTTAAGTGGACTTTTCCGAAAACAAAAGAATACGTAGGCCTATTTCTTCCTTTTTAAAGGAGACTCCGTGTACCAATTTTTACGTCTGTAACATCTTCAGTTTTTGAGATATCAGTATCCTAATAAAAATTATTCAACCCCCTTTTCAGTCCCTTTTAACCCCCGCGTTAAGTGGCTTTTCCAAAAAACAAAATAATACCTGTTTTTTAATTTTTTAAATATTAGAAATGCCAATGTTCACATCTGTAACATGGTAAGTTTTTGAGATATACTGTAGATATGCTCAGGGATTATGGGTACCCATTTTGGTTGGGAACTATGCCCAAACGTACACGCATAATCTCGCTGCTGTAGAATTCTGGAGATGACGTTGCCATGGTTACTGCAGTTCATTTCTTTATCCGATTCCTAGAGCAGGGGGGGTGTGGTGCCAATATCTCCAAAACGGTTGGTTTTAGGGCCTTAAAACATGGTTTTCGGGTCCGTATGGGTTACCGAGTTTTGTTCTTTGCACCAAGGGGCTTAAAATGAGCTTTGTCTCGTCCTTGTACGACAAATGTGATGTTGTTTGAGTCATCAGTCCATCGACTGGTTTGATGCAGCTCTACATGCCACCCTATCCTGTGCTAACCTTTTCGTTTCTACGTAACTACTGCATCCTACATCTGCTCTAATCTGCTTGTCATATTCATACCTTGGTCTACCCCTACCGTTCTTACCACCTACACTTCCTTCAAAAACCAACTGAACAAGTCCTGGGTGTCTTAAGATGTGTCCTATCATTCTGTCTCTTCTTCTCCTCAAATTTAGCCAAATCGATCTCCTCTCGCCAATTCGATTCAGTATCTCTTCATTTGTGATTCGATCTATCCATCTCACCTTCAGCATTCTTCTGTAACACCACATTTCAAAAGCTTCTATTCTCTTTCTTTCTGAGCTAGTTATCGTCCATGCTTCACTTCCATACAATGCCACGTTCCACACGAAAGTCTTCAAAAACATCTTTCTAATTCCTATATCAATGTTTGAAGTGAGCAAATTCCTTTTCTTAAGAAAGCTCTTCCTTGCTTGTGCTAGTCTGCATTTTATGTCCTCCATACTTCTGTCATCGTTAATTATTTTACTACCCAAGTAACAATATTCATCTACTTCCTTTAAGACTTCATTTCCTAATTTAATATTTCCTCCATCAACTGCCTTCGTTCGACTGCACTCCATTACTTTTGTTTTGGACTTATTTATTTTCATCTTGTACTCTTTACCCAAGACTTCGTCCATACCATTCAGCAGCTTCTCGAGATCTTCTGCAGTCTCAGATAAAATCACAATATCATCAGCAAATCTCAAGGTTTTGATTTCCTCTCCTTGGATTGTGATTCCCTTTCCAAATTCCTCTTTGATTTCCTTTACTGCCTGCTCTATGTAGACATTGAAAAGGATGGGGGACAAACTGCAGCCTTGCCTCACTCCTTTCTGGATTGCTGCTTCTTTTTCAAAGCCCTCGATTCTTATCACAGCAGACTGATTCTTATACAGATTGCAGATAATTCTTCGATCTCGGTATCTGATCCCAATCACCTTCAGAATCTTAAATAAATGTGATATTTCACCTATATTAGCCTATTATTTTTATATCTCCCCCGTCGCTTCGCCCCTAGAATTGTTTTGAAAATAAAATACAGCCCATGTCCCACAGCGATAATGTATATTTACATTAGTAAAACAATTTTTAGAATCGGTCCAGTAGTTTCTGAGATTACCCTCCAGATATAGGCTATACAAACTCACAAAATTCACACTCTGTCTTTGTTATGTTAGTATAGATTTATTTATTTATTTATTTATTTATTTATTTATTTATTTATTTATTTATTTATTTATTTATTTATTTATTTATTTATTTATTTATTTACTCGATTGTTCCCTTTAAGGAGAGCGATTGAACTTGAATACATTATGTCATCTTCGGGCGTTCTTCCTCTTTTCTTCCCAAAATCTCGTCATCCTGTTTTAATGCTTCCTTTTCCGCTCCTCTGTCCACTTTTTCCCACGTAGTCGTGGATTCGCTTGCGGTTCTATTCTGTTTAAAAGTGCTTTTGAGAGGATTTTGTAAGCAACCAGGAGCAAGGAGATTCCTCTGTAATTGTTGATGTCCGTCTTATAAACCTTTTTGTGTAGGGGGTGAATTAGAGCACATTTCCAGTCCTCTGGTATACGTTCTGTCGTCATATGTCCGAAATTATGTTATGAAGTTTCTGCGTTAGTGTAGGATCGTTTGGTTTCCAAAGTTCAGCAATGATCCCATATTCTCCTGGTGCTTTGTTCTTTTTAAGCTGCTTGATGATATCTTCAATTTCTTCGAGGTCGGGGGCTTGTGAATCCGGGTGTGTGAACACCACAGGGGTGAAGACAAGTTCTTCTTGGGGTGGTTCAGAGTTAACAAGGCAGTTGAAGTATTGAGCTAAGATTTTGCTGTTAATTTTTGAGTTGGTTTCCGATGATACGTCGGGTTTTTTGAAGCACAGGCTGAGCACTTGATATCCCTGTAGATTCTAAACCATTTAAGGAAAGGTCATGGGTTCAATTCTCTCTAAACGTCTTGCAGAAACATCTTTTATTATTTTTTGTGAAATCCTGCTGAATTTCGCAGAGTCGGTTATCATCATATTCTCGTCTTCCTTTCCTAATTATTTTTGAGGTATGGTTTTGAATTTGAAGAAAGTTCTTCCAGTTTTCCTCGGTCTTGTGACTGTTAAACTTCTTCCAACCAGTTATGCGGTTGTCAATTGCCTGGTCGCAAATTGCGTTCCACCAGCGATGTTTCCTGGTGCGAGGGGATTGTACTAGTTTCACGACTTTCTGAATTTTCTTTTGTTATTTTCTGCCAGTCTTGTGATTTCTCCTGATTAATTTGCATGAAAATGTCTTCTTTGTTGAGTTTCAAGTACTCTGTATCTGGTTTAATAATTTTAGGTGGACCTTTTTGTCTTCTATTGGGTTGGAATTCCATCTTTATTTGGAGAAGATAATGCTCCGATTCAAAGAATCCTTTGTGAGCTCTAACATTAAGAATTTATTTTGTGTTTTTCTTTGAAATAGCGACATGGTCAATTTGGTATTCACCCTGTCGAAGACTGAGTGGTCTCCATGTTGCTAATTTTTGTCAAGGTTTCTGAAATTGGGTACTCATGATTTTAAGTTCGAAGTTTCTGCAAAAGTCATTTAATTCTTCACCATTCTTGTTGGTACGCTTGTTGTTGGTATGGGGCCCTGTGGTATCAATGAATTTTCTTTCTTTACCTATCTGTGCGTTAAAATAGCCTAATAAGATTTTCACATGATGCCTTGGTATTTTGTTGGTTGTTTCTTCTAGAGTTTCCCAGAAATTCTCCACAGTTTCAGAGTCAGTCTTGTTGTGCTGATTTGTGGGGGCGTGCACGTTGATCAATTAGCTGCATTAACGGAAAGCAGAGAGACGCTTTCGATGGAAGAAGTAAAGCCAATGACCGAGTCGAGTACAGAATGGTGTATGGCGAATCCGGGTCCAAGGAGAGATAGTTTGTCTCTAACTTTTATGGTAGGTTCGCCCTTGTAGATTCTGAAATTCTCTGTATCAAAGTCCTTCATCCGCGAATCGTGTCTCTTGGAGTGCGGTGATTAAGTCATTTTTTCAGGACGTTTGTGAGTTATTTTTTTTAGTGGCTTATGGCGACGATGGGATTGGAAAGGCCTAGGAGTTGGAAGGAAGCGGCCGTGGTCTTAATTAAGGTACAGCCCCAGCATTTGCCTGGTGTGAAAATGGGAAACCACGGAAAACCATCTTCAGGGCTGCCGACAGTGCGATTCGAACTCACTATCTCCCGGATGCAAGCTAACAGCTGCGCGCCTCTAACCGCACGCCCAACTCGCCCGGTAGGTGAGTTGTTTTAATTTGCCTGTTTTAGTGAGGGTGTTCACATTAATTTTATCAATAAAGTTTTTACGTCTAATTTTGAGAGTATGCCAAGAACTTGAGAAGCTCCGATTCTTCTCCGCATGGTCTCCCTGATCCCCCAGAATCCGATGATCAGATAAGGACAGTCTGTCGACTGGTGCCTGGGGTAGTGATTCTAAGATCGTCTCTTCCATCATGCGCTCATTTTGAAGTTTGGTTTTTGGGGTGATCTCAATAGAGACCACTGGTGTGTGACTCGATTTTTGAGTTCGAGAAGATTTTAGTGCAGCTGCCTCAACTAGAGGATCAGACGCTGACCACTTTGCCGCTTGTTACAAGTCAGACGCAATGTGGATTTTGCAGGATGGTATGTCTCTTCCCCAATTCCGCCGTACCGAGACCTACTCTCTTCGCCTTCACTACCGTTGAGGTCTTCACCGTAACCCTGGCAAGGGACCCTTAAATGGAACTACCAGCCGGGTCAGCTTGACCAAGTCTTTTTTTAAAGAGGTGTTCTCTACCACTCGCCCTTTTTCCTGACTTTCGACAGGCAAAGCCTGGCTTCTCAACATTGGGCCCAAGTTGGTGAGGTTATTATTATTATTATTATTATTATTATTATTATTATTATTATTATTATTATTATTATTAAAGTAGTATTCGTGAATGAATTAATGATAAGGCTTAGCCTTTGCAGAAAATTGGTAATAAATATCAGGGAAATATTCACTGAAATTTGCCGGGCTGAGTGGCTCAGACGGTTGAGACGATGGCTTTCTGACCCCAACTTGGCAGGTTTGATCCTGGCTCAGTCCGGTGATATTTGAAGGTACTCAAATACGTCAGCCTCGTGTCGGTAGATTTAGTGACACGTAAAAGAACTCCCGCGGGAAAAATTCCCTCGGACTGGGACGTAAAAATAATAACAGTAATTATTCATTAAAATTTGCCGGGTTTTAATTTTCACTCCCTTTACTAAACCAAAAACTATGGAAACGTCAGCAGTGAAGGCTTGTATGTTCATGGGTTGCTTCTGAAATAGGCCTTCTCTTGCATGTTCAATGACTTCTCCGAAGAGAATCCATTTGAAACAGAAACCGGAGCTAGAAAGCGCCGCGCCACAATGCTAATAAATTCTTCTCAAAGGAAGAAGAGGGCTGTGGAGATCAATATTTAATTTATTACGCCGCATTTAAGAATGGGAAACATCTAGCCGAGAAGTTCACGAGCCAGGGATGGTAATGCGAAGTGGGGAGGGGAGATCGATAGGCAAGCTTATGTAAGTCGATCTCTCGTAGGACCAAACTTTTCTTTTGAATAAAACGAAAAGCTCCGAGGAACACTAAATACCGCATCTCCGGGAACTCAGTAACGTAGCCTTCGAGGTGGAAGTTACTGAGAACAGTACTTGGCAAACATGGTTCGTATTTCTGGAAGTACCTCCTTCACAAAGTTTCAGTGACCGGCGGAGATGAGAGCCGTTCGTCGTCTGTGCTCAAGGTTACCGGGTAGCAAAAGTACCTATCAGAAAGGATACGGAGAACTGCAGGCGTTAAAAAAGTAGGAAAATATACCAACTAAATGACCTAAATATTTAGTGAACTTTACAAGAAACGGCCTTGTGGTTCTTTCAAACGTGTTCATAGAACAAGTTATTTTCCTATTCTTAAGAGAGGTTTTAAAAATTAATGTAGGGAATTCGCACAGAATAGAATCGCAACATGGCTGGAGAGTATTTGGCTGTTTCTTTGCAGGTCCTGTTAATTCGGACTGGACACCAGCGTGTGATAAGGTTGCTGCTTAAGAATTGCACGTCAATTTACTGTAGTGTACAAACAGAGGTCAGTGATATCGCCAACTAGTATATCCTGCTGGTATATCTATCTGTCTGTTCGGTCATCAGCCCAGAGGCTGGTTGGATCCTCAATTAGGACCACCAAAGGCTATGCAGTTATAGGGAAACTGCAAAAACTAATGACAGAGCCCAAATGAGGCATACTAGGCAAGATGGGGAGTGAGGTAGTTTGCCATTGCTTTCCTCAATGGACCAGAAGGTGCTACTGTAGCACGACTGATCCTATGAGCAACACCTTTCATAACACTCCAACACTAGTTGTGCTCCAAATGTCATTACTCAGCACCACCCATACCCCAGCAGCTTCCATATTGTCACAGCCATGGATGAGACTGGGACTTCGGTGGAAGCTACACTTTGCTCTGGCCTGTGCCAAGAGACAGATACAAAAATACAAAAATACAAAAATACTGCATCCATTAAGAAATGGCAACAGGCGGGGTATATCTATATAAAATTATATTCTGATGGTACATTGCAGTTGTTTATTGCTATATTTATCATTATATATATATTCATTTTGATGGTGTGCAAGGTAAGTCCTCATATTCTTTTGATATCGCCTTCGTTCCACTCGTGAGGCGCGTGTGGCTGATTGAGGCATTTCTTCTACATATCTATTTGGAGCAGTCCCCTTTCTGTCATCAGTTCTTTACGACCTGCTTTGGTCTACACTTGTTCTTTCTCGACTCCGATAGTATAATAACAGGTTCGCAATACGTAAAGAGCATTTCCCCTTCTTGAAGATTTTTCCCTTTTTCTTTCTTTCTTTCTTTCTTTCTTTCTTTCTTTCTTTCTTTCTTTCTTTCTTAATCAGTTTAACCTCTAGGATTGGTTTTTCCCTCGGACCCAGCGAGGGATCCCGCCTCTACCACCTCAAGGGCAGTGTCCTGAAGTGTGAAACTTCGGATCGGGGATACAACTGGGAAGAAGGACCAGTACATCGTCCAGGCAGCCTCACCTGCTATGCTGGACAGGGGCCTTGTGGTGGTGGGGGATTAGAAGTGATAAGACAAGGAAGAGAGAAGGAAGCGGCCGGGTCCTTAAGTTAGGTACCATCCCGGCATTTGCCTGGAGAAGAAATGGGAAACCACGGAAAAAACAGTTGAGGATGGTTGAGGTGGGAATCGAACCCCCTCTACTCACTTGACCTCCCGAGGCTAAGTGGTCCACGTTACAGCTCTCGCACCATTTTTATCAAATTTCGTGGCAGAGCCGGGAATCGAACCCGGGCCTCCGGGGTTGGCAGCTAATCACACTAACGACTACAGTACACCGCAAACGTGGACATCTCTTATAACTAAATAATTAAACACTGAGTCTCCATCATCACGTTAGTCTTCTTCCACCTGTTTTACCCTGCTAGACTCAGTCCAATATTCTCCTAGGTAACCTGTCCTCCATTCGCCCCAACATGATTCCACAGCTTCGATCATCGGGTTTATTCCCAATTTACCCTTTATCTCTTCATTTCTAATACCTCCTGCCATTCTTCCCACCTGTTTTTACCAGCAAACATTCTCGCTACTTTAATGCCTCTTACTTCTAAGTTATGAATAAGCTTCGTGACCAAACCGCGTAGCCAACTTGCTTTCAAAATGTGCTGTTGGAGGCAGATTCTGACAATCTCGTGGACTGATAAGAGAACTCAAAAGAAGTCATGTGATGCCGAAAGTCAGGGGCGGTGCGTGATATTGTTGCAGTGTTGCACAACACCCAATAATTTACACTTCATTTGTCGTCTTTTACTAATTTTTTAGTTTAATAAACCTAACATATATGCTATTCTAAAATATGTTAAAATCAACTATCTTTGATCATTCGGTGCACTAATGCTTCGTGATATACCAATAAACGCTGCTGGCTTCGAATCAAACTCAGGGGGTTTGCTTTCCTACGATAACTCCCAAGCGGTAAGCCTAAGCTTGTACGTAGCATTACCGGTTGCACGCTCGCCAGTATCGGTTCTTGGGTGTTGCACAGGACCAGCAAACCCCTATATCGAATAGCAACTCCAAATGTCCCCGTTAGATTACACCACTCTGCGGAGATGACTTCTTAGGCCTACCTGCTTTCTCTCCTCGTGCAACGGTAAATTCTTTCCCACGCTACTAGGGTACGCCACACCAGTTCACCCACAATATTACCAACACATCGTATCAGGGAAAACAGGGCAAATTTTCAATTCAAAACAGGTAAGAATAACTGTAGTTATATTGTATAATTAACCTCTTATGTCCTGTGTTTTAATTGCCGGGTGTATTTTAGTTTTAATAGGTATGTAGTTCATTACTTAACAGTAATAGAGTTCCTTGTTATTTCTGTAAGTTTCTCGTATAAAAATTTTACATTAAAAAATTTGATGCAACACCCAGCTTCAGATGCCACTGCGAAAAATATCTATTAGGATAGGAATATTAAATATAGAAAAATGTCATAATAATTGCTCGGAAGCAAAGTTTGCGCATCACATTCGTGTTTTCATTATTTTGAAGGTAACCAACTCAAAATATCTATTCATAAAGAGAAACGGAAATTCCTTAACCCTTCCATCTTTACATCCTCATACCAGTTCCATACTCGACTATGCAGTACACGATCCAGTAACCACAACACTCAGCAAGTAAAAAAAGTCTTATACTTGGTATTATGCCCTTGGCGCGACCCTTGCGAATGCTGGGGCTCTAAAGTTGTCAGACTTTCGATGCGATGTATCGATTACTAGAATGTAACGATAACAATTTTATTTCAGGAAGTAACTTGCAAGTCCGCCTGTGTGGTGTAGTGGTTAGTGAGATTAGCTGCCATCCCCGGAGGCCCGGGTTCAATTCCCGGCTCTGTCACGAAATTTGAAAAAAGTGGTACGAGAGCTGGAACGGGGTCCACTCAGCTTCCGGAGATCAAGTGAGTAGAGGGGTGTTCGATTCCCATCTCAGACATCCATTATGGCGGGATGGTAGCTAACTTAAGGTCACGGCCGCTTCCTTCCCTCTTCTTTTCCTATTCCTTCTAATCTTCCCATCTCCCCCACCAAGCCCCTGTTCTGCATAGGAGGTGAGGCCGCCTGGGCGAGGTACTGGGCCTCCACCCCAGTTCTATCCCCCTACCCAAAGTCTCACGCTCCAGGGCAAATGCCCTTCAGGAGATAGAAGTGGGATCCCTCGCTGGTTCCGGGGGAAAATCAACCCTGGAGCGTAAACAGATTAAATCGTAAATTGCAAGTAGGCCATACATTACTTCTGAAAAATGGCAGTAGACTGCTCACTATGGTAATGGCCGCAAGGTTTTGAGGCTTTCGAAGACTTACTTATTAGAAATAAAAGACAAAAGATATCTGGATTATAAATTTAATCTCAATTCTTTTATTCCTTCATCATTCACTTTTTTCGTTTCGACTTTCTTTCGCACGTTTTTTCCGAATCTAATAAAATCGTTATTTTCCATTATTAAATTTGTTGTTCTATATAGGATAACTGACCACGATGTATTCACAACGACAGTTAACTTCGAACTGAGCGATCTTATAACAATAAATAATAATGCTAGTTGCTTTACGTCCCACTAACTACTTTTACGATTTTCGGAGACGCCGAGGTGCCGGAATGTTTTCCCGCAGGAGTTCTTTTACGTGCCACTAAATCTACCGACGCGAGGCTGACGTATTTGAGCACCTTCAAATACCACCGCACTGAGCCAGGATCGAACCTGCCAAGTTGGAGTCAGGAGGCCAGCGCCTCAACCGTCTGTGCCACTCAGTCCGGCCATCCTATAACAGAGTATGCGTGTGACGTCAATCTTTCCTTTCCATAATTACATTTTTTTAATTCTATTCATCTGACCACGATGTCTTCACGACGACAGCTAACCTCCAGTTGAGTGCGCGAATCAACACAGCGCCATCTTATAACAGAGTATGCGTGTGACGTCACATATTTAGCACTAATTTTGCCTTACTTTGAAGCGCTGTTTTATGAAAATAAAGTTTCCGATTTATTTATTTATTTATTTATTTATTTATTTATTTATTTATTTATTTATTTATTTATTTATTTATTTATTTATTTATTTATTTATTTATTTATTTATTTATTTATTTATTTATTTATTTATTTATTTATTTATTTAATTTATTTTTGTCTGTCAATTGAGACATTAACTTAAACATAATCGTAATTTAAATACTCTCGGCGATATACGTGTTCTACCCAAATGCTAAAAGCCTCTTAAATTTTTTATTTCCATGTACCTGTTGTCGAAGAACTTAAGTCTACGTTAAGAATGTAATTTTTACAAGTAATTCAATTACTTTCACTTCTTTACCTCCCAACTCTGATAATATCCGTTATCAAACTGTGTTAGTGATCGTATGTTTCAGTCTGTACACCCTCTCCTCAGTATTTATCAGCTTTTTTCATTACTGCGTCCAATGACTCAGTTTCTCCGAAAATCCTACGTGCTCCTACGTAAGTAGGAGTTACCTGCAGATGCATTGCTCTGCAGAAAACTGGTTACACTCCAAAACGCTTCTCGGAATACGTAGAGTTTGAATCTGGATGGACGATGTGGTGAGTGAGTCATTGGCCAGGAACATAAAACATGCTGTAGGTGGTTCCTGGAAACCGTGCTGTTGTAAACCGTTGCCAAGTAACAAAGCCACAGCAGATCAATAGGGCGCAGCATCCACTGCCGCAGTGGCATGACGACCGCAGAGCCGAGGTTCGCTACTTGCTGTTACACGTGGTCCAAAACTTGTCTACTCCACTCAATGGAATATTTATCCAAATAATTATGTGGTTTACTAATAATAATAATAGATATCTTCATACATCACTTGCAGGCTGACACAAGGATTTTTTTTTTTTTTTTTTTTTTTTTTGCTTTACGTCGCACCGACACAGATAGGTCTTATGGCGACAATGGGACAGGGAAGGGCTAGGAGTGGGAATGAAGCGGCCGTGGCCTTAATTAAGGTACAGCCCCAGCATTTTCCTGGTGTGAAAATGGGAAACCACGGAAAACCATTTTCAGGGCTGCCGATAGTGGGGTTCGAACCTACTATCTCCCAAATGACACAAGGACAAAGAGTACCTTAAACCAATAGTCTATATATTATTTCACAATTTTTTAAAATACTTGAATGAAAAGAGGGTAGCTTCAAGGTGGTTGTTATGGTCTATACGTGTGGTTTCTGAAGATGGCTATCGACCCCTTTAATGCAACTTTCACAACTGAGAAGGTCAGCACTTAGTCCAAACCTTTTCGTGAAGTCTACGAGTAGCCGAGTACCGATCATGAGGCCGGTGGACTCAAGCTTGTATTTGTAGTACGGTATAGTACTAGTGGGTTCATAGATTTGTCTTTCCTCAAGATCAGCTTCTTCAGATGGTCTCCATTTGTCTTAAACAGGATAGCCGGGTGGATTATGTAGCCTACTTACGTGTGAGGATCGTTGGCAATGATGTCTATTCGTCCGTTGCTCTCGTCAGTTGAGACCATGCACCTTCTCATGGGTTGCGTAGCCTTTTAGTGTTACCCAGTGAGCGAGCTGGCCGTGCAGCTGTGAGGTTGCATTCGGGAGATAGTGGGTTCGAAATCCACTGTCAGCATCCCTAAGATGGTTTCCGTGGTTTCCAATTTTCACATCAGGTAAATGTTCGGGCTGTACCTTAATTAAGGCCATGGTCGCTTCCTTCTCACTCCTAGCCCTTTCCTATCCCATCGTCGCCATAAGACCTATCTGTTTCGATACGACGTAAAAACAAATAGCAAAAATAGTAGAGAATGCCTCACCTGGGTGGCAGTCCTAAATGCAGATAATTGGTTATTCATTAATTCCTAAGGATGTAAACTCTCTTAAGTGCAGGTCGTTAGAGCTAAATGGCTTTTCTCTCCTCACTAGAATACTGAAGGATTTGTGTTTGAATTAAGAGAATGGTGTACCTTCCGGACGCAGAGTTCTTGATTAGGGGGTAAAAGTAATAATCGTGTGGCCTTACTTGCCCTGCGTGTGCAGGAGTTATAATATGGCCACGTTTAGACTGCATGCTTGGCAATTTTGATGTAAGTTACTGCTTTACCATCCTTCCAAACCCCAACCCCGGGGAAGAGTTTTAGAGTGTAACCAGTTTTCTACTGCAGTTAACTCCTCCTTACCTACGTAGGAGCAAATACAGTAGAGACAATATGCGATAATCTGCGAGATATCGAGAGACAGCGATTAGAGCTCTGTCTAGCGGAGTGACCTGGGAGTTACTGATTCTGTCATAAGAACACGTGTATTCGTTTGTGAAGTTTTTGGCGTTATTTATGTGTTTACATTAAGTTGATATAAGTAAATAGTAGCGTGTGTCATTCCTTTATATCTCCTCTCATTATGAGTGGAAAGATATATGCTGTGTTTGGCTGTAATTACTATGAAGTGCAGAAGGATTCGCGGTCTTTCTTCCGTGTCCCTCGTGACAAGAAAATGTAAGTAACTATTGTGTTTGAATAGATATTCTTCCAGTTACAAACAGATTTGTATAGTACTTCCAACATTTCTGACCTGCGCGATCCATATTTTAACTGGTTTAAAATATAACATTATTTTATTGTATAGTGCAGCAGTTAACCTTCAATACCGATGTGTTGTTGTAAGTGTGACCTGTGGGTTTTGATTTAATTCAAGAAAATGCATATGCATATGTGTGTGTGGCTGGTTGTGTTCCAAGTTACCCCATTTGGAATGCCGTAATGCGTTGTCAAGCACTGAAGGAAATATTGGTGATTTAAGAAATGTACATATTTTGTAGAAACCATATGACGATGCAAATTTGCTTTACCCTAATGTAGTGGCAAGTATTGCTTAAAGGGAAATTTTGAATGTTCTGGAGGGTAAATTTATAGATTTTCTTTCTGTTAGTAGGCTTCAAGTTAAACGGAAAATTGTCCAGCTCTTAAATATAAATGCATTGAATCATGTGGTAAGGAATGTACCGATATTTTTTATTGATAATTGTCTTAATGTGATGTTGCAATGCTTTTAAATGAGAAAAAAGACAAATCTCGCCGTGAAAGTTCAGGTAGGAATACTAAAGCTAAAAAAAATAATGCATAAATGAAAGATCAAGCCCTTTCACAGCAGTCCATTTCACATCTTGGTTATATGTCTAATTTCAGTCTGTTATATAAATGTTCATTTATTTTACCCAGAATTGCTTTAGCAACTTTGAAGTTAATATCTTAGTAACACTTTCTTTCTAGACGTAATTTATTTATCCATTTCCGTATATGCATTTCCATTGATATTTGAATTTAGCGCTAATTTTCAGGTCACGCCACCAGGAGCGCCACTTGCGAATTGTCTCCCATTTTAACAAGGCTAAATCCGGAAGTGTCGCGTATTGTCTCTACTGTATTTGGTAGGAGCTTAGGGACAAGTACGATTTTCGGAGAAACTGAGTCACTGGACACAGTACTGTAATGAAACAGCTGCTAAATGCTAAGTATAGGGTGTTAAGATGGAAACATACGTTCACCGAGTGAGTTGGCCGTGCGGTTAGGGTCTCGACACTGTGAACTTGCATTTGGGAGATAGTGAGTTCGAACCCCACTGTCGACAGCCCTGAAAATGGTTTTCCGCGGTTTGCCATTTTGCATGTTCACACCAGGCCTTAATTAAGCACATTGACGCTTCCTTCCAACTCCTAGCCCTTTTCTATCCCATGGTTGCCATATGGCCTATCATAGTCGGAGCGACGTAAAACCAATAACAAACAAAACTAAAATCCTACACTTGTAAGTTCGAGGCGTTACCCGGTCTGAAAAATTCTCTGTTTACACGAAAAAACTTCAGTAAGATTAGTATTTTAAGAGATTAAGAAGTGAACGTAGACAAAGACATGCGACATCATAATAGTGACAGTTTGTATCGTGTTTTCAATGCATACTTTAAAATTTAAATAGCTATAATACCTGTTTGGGGTTATTATAAGGAGATAATTGCATACAATTAAATGCTCTCCTAAATTAAAGTCGACAAGGTAATGCTTGAAGAATTTTCCTGCGTTTGAACTTCATCCATAACTTGTTTCTTCTATTGTTATACTTATGGCCGGTTTCCCATGGAGAAAGCAAGCAGGTGTCGTCCAGCGCGCATGTGCAAGACGCGTGTTGCATGCGAGTGATACAGTGGTCTTGCTCTAAACCTGTCCTGACATGAAATCTCTCAGAGTAATCTGCAGAACAGAGCAGGTGAAGCTGCATGATTCCTTCATGGGCCGCTGGTTGAGAACCAAGGGATGAAAGGACAGGAAGTGGGCTCAAGGTTGTTCTCAGAGTTAGTAAGCTGGCGGGGCTCCGTTCATCTCTGTAGCATGTGATGTGTGGGAGAGAAGGAATCAGCCTTCAGCTTACCACAAGTCAGACCATCATAACACTCTCGAAAGTCGCTATTCACTAGGTTTCCTTATAGAATTGTTTGCCTGTCAGTCTACAAGTAGACGACTAATCGATTATCTAACCGTTTCTATAGTCCTGTTTTAACGTAGACTTACGTTTCTCTACTACGGGCATATGGAAAGAAACTTTTTTTTTCTTTTTTTTTTTTGCTAGTTGCTTTACGTCGCACCGACACAGATAGGTCTTATGGCGACGATGGGACGGGAAAGGGCTAGGAGTGGGAAGGAAGCGGCCGTGGCCTTAATTAAGGTACAGCCCCAGCATTTGCCTAGTGTGAAAATGGGAAACCACGGAAAACCATTTTCAGGGCTGCCGACAGTGGGGTTCGAACCTACTATCTCCTGAATACTGGATACTGACCGCATTTAAACGACTGCAGCTATCGAGCTCATTAAGAAAAGTTTTAAGACGCTTTTATTGTTTGGGTAGAACGCGAGCATTTAACTTACAATCATGTTTAATGTCTCAATTGACAGATAAAAGAGAAAAAAATGAAAATCTGAAACGCAGTGTTAATGAAAAAGCGTTTGAAATAAGGCAAAATTTGTGCTAAATATGTGACGTCATGCGCATACTCTGTTATAAGATGGCGCTGTGTTGATTCGCGTCCGCCTCTGTGGTGTAGTGGTTAGTGTGATTAGCTGCCACCCCCAGAGGCTCGGGTTCGATTCCCGGCTCTGCCACGAAATTTGAAAAGTGGTACGATGGCTGGAGCGGGGTTCACTCAGCCTAGGAGGTCAACTAAGTAGTGGGGGGGGGGGGGAGATTCCCTCCTCAGCCATCCTGGAAGTGGTTTTCCGTGGTTTCCCTACTTCTACTCCAGGCAAATGCCGGGATGGTACCTAACTTAAGGCCACGGCCGCTTCCTTCCCTCTTCCTTGTCTATTTCCAAACTTCCCATCCCCCACAAGGCCCCTCTTCAACATAGCAGGTGAGGCCACCTGGGCGAGGTACTCGTCATCCTCCCCAGTTTCATCCCCCGACCCATGCGGTAGAGGTGGGATCCCTCACTGAGTCCGAGGGAAAAACCGATCCTGGAGGGTAAACAGGTTAAGAAGAAGAAGACGAAGAAGAAGTGTTGAAGTTGGAAATTAGCTGTCGTAAATACATCGTGGTAGATTGAACTCACACAATCAATTTTCACCTCCATTTATATAAGACTCCGAATGTATTCATCCTTACATCAGTTCTGGCGATTTGAAAATATTTCTCAAGTTTAATGATTGACGACGAGTTTGATATTGATGTTGATGTGCCAAACATCACGATAGCCGATTTTAATATGGACATCCAAAGAAGTGAAAAGGCATTTGATTTTCTCAAACATCACTTTAATTTGAATATTGTGCCGAGCAACTATCCCAGCACATTGGGCAATTCATTTAATGATCTTACTTTTACTCGTAATATTACTCTCGAACTCTTAAACTATGTCTCTTATTTCTCATATCATAGACCTATAATACACAGAGTTATTACCTACATTCCAAGTTGTTTTTTTTTTTTTTTTTTGCTAGTTGTTTTACGTCGCACCGACACAGATAGGTCTCATGGCGACGACGGGACAGGAAAGGGCTGGGAGTGGGAAGGAAGCGGCCGTGGCCTCAATTAAGGTACAGCCCCAGCATTTGCCTGGTGTGAAAATGGGAAACCACGGAAAACCATTTTCAGGGCTGCCGACAGTGGGGTTCGAACCTACTATCTCCCGAATACTGAATATTGGCCGCACTTAAACGACTGCAGCTATCGAGTTCGGTCATTCCAAGTGCACCATGCTCTATTGAATAAAATTTATTATCCACATAATATTTGTCTTGTGTTTAAACACCGGATCCCGTGAGATCTACGAAGTTAAGCAACATTGGGCGTGGTCAAGATTTGGATGGGTTGCCACGCGCTGTTGTAAGGAGCGGAAAGGAACTGGCCACCCTACTGTACCTAAACTCCGGCTCAGGCACACCTCTGTGGAGGTTCGGACCTGCCTTCGGGCAGAATACACCCTTACCTTTTTTTCTAATAAGTAAATCTACGAAACCCTCAAAACCCTACAGTCGTTACGATAGTGACAACCTAGCGCCAATTTTTATAGTTAACAGTAATACTACGTCCTTTACCTTCCCACGCTTCTTGCCTTCATCTCATTGAACACTGTCTAGCTGCTCCTATGGATCAATGGCAGTGTGTCAGCCTCCGGATCCCAAGATCGTGTGTTCTAATTGGCAGAGGAAGCCGAATTTTTGAAGGGAGGAAATAAGTCAGTTTGGCACTCCTTGTCCTTTGATGTCGGTACATAAAAGATCTCTGGCGACACGTTAGGTGTGTACCCGACAAAATGAACTAATTCTCATCCATAGCTCGCCTAACATAGCCCCGGTTTCTCTGCCATCTGGTAGAGTAGAATGGAACGTCAAAATTGACATGCAGGCAGCCTAAATGGTGTCTTTTAATATTCAAAATGTTTCTTAGATCACACAGTAGTCTATAGGGCCCGGCTTTAGCAACAAATAAATGTAAGCTATTTCACTCAATTGTGACAAGTATTGAAGGTAGAGAGAATGCGAAGGTGTCAGAACACGTGTTTTGGAGAGCTCTATCAAAAGGAAGAAGACAATTTTGGAAATCTTATGTGGTCCAAATGTTATTCAAGAAAAACCAGTAACTCAAATACATCTGACAAAAGATGTAACTTAGGCTATTCATTTGTATACAGTTATAGTAATAAATATTGTGAACATTGTAAGCAATTTCATAGTTTAGGCCCACTTCTCCTTCATGTCCTAAAAGTTCCCTTTTCCATATTTCGTGAAGGAACATTTTCAATGTTCACTTTATTGTCCAAAGGACTAGAATTGTGGAATTTTTCCCTAGTGGTGTAACGTCGCACTAAAACATCAAAAAAATTCGCGACGGAAGAACAGAAAAGGGCTAGGGTTGGGAAGGAAGTGACCGTTACCTTAATTAAGGTACAGCCCAGCATTTGCCTGGTGTGAAAATGGGAAACTACAGAAAACCATATTCGGGGCTACCAACGGTGTGATTCGGACCCACCATCTCCTAAATGCAAGCTCAGAGCTACGCGGCCCTAACCGCACGGCCAACTCGCTCAGTCTAAATGGTGCCTGCAACGCTGTAACAGAAGCATTATTATTATTATTATTATTATTATTATTATTATTATTATTATTATTGTCTGGCTCCTTGAATGAATGTTCACCGTAGTGGCACTCGGCTAACCATACTCAACACACCTCACTGCCAAACTTCGCAGGAACGTGTAATAGTTGGATACAGCCCTCCACATAGGGTTGGTGTCAGGGAAAGTATCCGGCTTTAAAACTGATCGAAGTCCACTCAGGCTATGTGACAGAGACCACACTCGTAACCCCACAGAAAGAATCATTAGTGACATAAAAATCTTTCGTTCTTTCTTTTTTAATCTGTTTACCCTCCAGGGTTGGTTTTCCCCTCGGACTCAGCGAGGCATCATACCTCTACCGCCTCAGGGGAGTGTCCTGGGGCGTAAGACATTAGGTTGGGGGATACCACTTGGGAGAAGGACCAGTCTCTCGCCCAGTCGGCCTCACCTGCTATGCTTGTGGGGAATGGGAAGATTGGAAGGGATAGACAAGGAAGAGGGAAGGAAGTGGCCGTAGCCTTAATTCAGGTACCATCCCGACAATTTATCTGGAGGAGAATTGGGAAATCATGGAAAACCACTTCTAGGAAGGCTGAGGTGGGAATCGACACCCGCCCTCCTCTTCTCAGTTGGGCTCCCGAGGCTGAGTGGACCTCATTCCAGCCCTCGTAGGGGAGAACGGGGCAAGTTGACGATGATAATAAAAATGGCGTGTGGCCTCCGGAAAGGCCTGGTGCAGGTCTTTTTTTAATTTGATGCCCATAGGCGACCTGAGCGTCGTGATGAGGATGAACTTATTATAATAATAATAATTTAGTGTGGCTATTTCTAGCCGGGTGCAGCCCTTGTAAGGCAGACCCTCCAATGAGGGTGGGCGGCACCTGCCCTGTATGGGTAACTGCGTGTTATTGTGTTGAAGGATAGTGTTATGTGTGGTGTGTGAGTTGCAGGGATGTTAGGGACAGCACAAACACCCAGCCCCCGAGCCACTGGAATTAACCAATGAAGGTTAAAATCCTCGACCCGGCCGGGAATTGAACCCGGGACCCTCTGAACCGAAGGCCAGTACGCTGACCATTCAGCCAACAAGTCAGACGAAATGATGATGAAGATGACTCATATACACAGTCCCTGTGCCAGGGGAATGAACCAATTATGGTAAAAATTCCCAACCGTGTCGGGATTCGAACTCGGGACCCCTGTGACTAAATGCCAGCACGCTAACCATTCAGCCATGGAGCCGGACAAATTGATGATAATAAGCTTCCTTCCAACATTCCGCCGGAACATGGCGTGTTTTATGCCTGTGATGACATGTTTATTACTGCTTATCTTGTTATGTAACCGTTCTGCAATGTTCTAAGTTCCTGTTTTAATAGCTTTTTCATATAAAGTAGTAAAGTTTAATTTTATGTAAATTCGTTATCTTGCCCCGCGCCCGCGGTAAGTTGACTAACATACTGGGGTAAGATGACGAGCATTCTTCTCAACTGTTTCAACACAGAACTTCACTGAAATTTGTTACAGGAACACACCATCAAAACTTTAAGTAACGTAATTTTAATCATGTACTACACAAGAACATATATTTCTAAAGAACATAAGTTGTAAAATGATTTTAAACTGCTTAAAAATATTTAAATAATGTTTAGAAATTCCTCCTAAAATTAATAACTACTGTACACTACAGTGAATACAAGAACTGTGAAGAAAACCGTTTTAAACTGAAATATACTCAGCACATATCACCCACCGTCCACTACCTTCATAACTTCAGTAGTCTTCATGCCACCACACTTAACAGTTATCACATTGAATTCAGTCTGCATTTGGAGGATGAACATACTTTTACTCACACACAGTGCTTGCAGAATTTTCTTGTTGCCGATTAGTGCCAGATTCGGATATGGAGCCCAACTGCCTAGCTACTATTCTTTTCTAGGTTTTACATTGCTGCTCTTTCTTCAGCATTTCTTTTTCATGACGCATGTCCTTCATGAATGTGCTGGTTATGATGGATGCTGATCTCCTAGCTCTTTTTCTCATTGTGACAGGCCTTTGAGTGCGAGATAGTGGTCGAATTTTGTACAGGCCTATCTTTGTCGTTAATGTTCCGAGCTGTGGTGATTTTGACACTTCAGGTTGTAGTGTTTTATCACAGTGATTACTGATAGCCGTATCTTGTTCTGAAATTCAAGTATCAGGGATAGAAGGTAGGCCCTAAATCTGTATGTCCATTACGCTCATCCTGTGCTCCTGAGGTAGAAGGTTGGTGCTTTTTTCATAATCTTATCTGTTGTTACTGCTTCATAAAATAGTTGTGGGTTGAATGGCTCAATGAGACATGTTTCAAATCTTTTAATGGTGTTGCTCATAGTTGCATTACAAGTCATCTGAGTTTCTTTGACAGCATGCATTGCGGCTATCATGCTTACTTCATCCTAGTCCCATCTATTCATCTTCCGATGATTATTTCTGTAATTAGCGTAAGAGTATGGGTAACGAAGTATAGCTTATAGGCCTATCTGGTCTGGGGTAAGATGACGAATTCGTCAACTTGCTGCTGTCGTCTTGCCCCAGGCTCCGTAGGCAGTGGTCTGCTCTTATAATCGACAGACGTCTTACAACCAAGATTAAGTTAACACTGACGTAAGTTGGAAATATCTTGGCATTTAAAGAAAATTAAACGGTAAATTCATATTGTGAGCACACTAGTAATAGAAGTTCCTGCACATACCTCTGATATTTTAGAGCGACTGAGCCACTGCTTGTCTCAGACTGAAAGTAATTTTCTTCTATATGTAAGTTATACGTGCGAGATATCGGGCCCAAAGTTACGCGGGATCCAACTTAGTGAACATAATACTACAGAAGATTTGGTCGACTCGTTATCTTGCCCCGTTCGTCATATTGCCCCGATTTCCCCTATCACTTTTCAAATTTCGTGGCGGAGCCGGGAATCGAGCCCGAGCGTCCTGGGGTGGCAACTAATCACAATAACTACTACACCACAGAGGTGGAATAATAATAATAATAATAATAATAATAATAATAATAATAATAATAATAATAATAATAATAATAATAATAATAATAATAATAATAATAATAATCATAATGGCTAATGGACACCAGAATTATGGAATAATCATACAGGTCCCTTCCTTCAAATATCTAGGAGAAATCATTGTACCATCCGTACTGAACAGGAAAGCTAATTTAGAAAGAGCCACCAAACGCCTGAAAGCATGCCGAATAACATGGAATCACTACAATAAGAGAGTGGTCACGAAATGCAAAACTTCGGCATTACAAGACTGTTGTTCTTGCGGAAGCCTTGTATGTCTCAGAAACCACATCTCTAGGAGGCCACTCTAAAATTAATGAAATTGAAAAACAAGAACGGGAAATTCTTAGGAAAATATATGGCCCCGTTCATGTAAATGGTATGTGGATGAAAAGAAAAACTGTAGATTTGTACAAAGCAATAGTTAAGTTTACACATACCGTACGCAGGAGACGATTGAAATTTTATGGCCACGTATGTAGAATGGACGACACTAGATAGGCCTACGCAAAAAAGCTGCTTGGTATAATTAATTCAAAGAAGGTCAACATCAGCTGGTTAGAGGAAATAAAGCAGGAAGTAAAAGAAATGAACATCACAGAAGATACCATCAGGGATCGCAAAGGCTTTTGGAACTCTGGTCGCAAAACACACGTTCATGAAAAAGGCTAAAAGAACCACAGTGAAACAATGGACGGAAGGACGCAAGAAACAGCATAGCGAGTTCATGAAGAGATTTTGAGAGGAGAAGAAGAAAGGAAAACCATCATCAAGCTAACAAGTTCCAACGCGCTCTGTAAACGGGCATAACGAAGAAAGAAGAAGAAGAAGAAGAAGAAGAAGAAGAAGAAGAAGAAGAAGAATGTTTTTTGGTTTAACGTCCCACTAATAACTTTTACGGTTTTCGGAGACGCCGAGGTGCCGAAATTTAGACCCGCAGGAGTTCTTTTACGTGCCTGTAAATCTACCGACAGGAGGCTGACGTATTTGAGCACCTTCAAATACCACCGGACTGAACCAGGATCGAACCTGCCAAATTGGAGTCAGCCGTCTGAGCCACTCAGCCCGGGTTGACATAGGCTACATGTCTTATGGCTGGGAGGTGAAAAATTTGCGTCACGAAATCAGCGATACAAAATGTGTGACACGATGTTACCTAGCAATCGTGCAGGCTGTGATGTGAAGTATTGATGGATAGCCGTGACTACACTTGTCGACTGCATATTCGATACAGATGTCTCTCAAAGTGATTCGTTAGATGCAAATAAATTAATCGTTATCCGTTTCATTTACTGAAATACGTAGGCCTATTTATGATCATTTTATTTTCCCGAAAGGAAATTTGACGCCATTATTATTATTATTATTATTATTATTATTATTATTATTATTATTATTAGACTAAGCTTCAATGGCCACTAGAGAATCAAAACAAATAGACTGAAGTGAGAATGTGTGTCAGCTATTTTATCCGTGAATGGCGTGAAGAGGGGTAGAGCTGTCAGAGAAACCGTACAATGACGATTCTAAAGAATTCAACAGGCTTCGGTCGCTCAGATTTTACACGGATTATGAGATCGTGATGTGACAGTGATATAAGTAGGTAGGTTACTTTCTGTTATTCCCATCCGATAAACATAGAATGGCTTTGGAAGTGCTGTAGTTTAAAATATTCACTCAATAGGCCTAGGCCTATTAGGGGTTATTCAAATGTCTGTTATCCTAGCTCCCTCTATTGCCAAAAGTCGCACACGAACTTCCTTTGTTGAAAATGAAATAACTTACGTTAATTAATTTATACACGTGACCGTGAAAGCAAGCCCACTTCAAAATTTGTTTCACGTAGGGCGTAGGCTATTGATTTACCACTGGTAGGTCTGTTCACACACACACACACACACACACACACACACACACACACACACACACACACACACACACACACACACACACACACACACACACACACACACACACACACACACACACACACACACACACACACACACACACACACACACACACACACACACACACACACACACACACACACTGAAAATCTAATGTGTGATAATACAGGTAATATAGGCTTAGGCCTACACTTCTATAGTTATTAGCTGGTATAAATTCAATAGACTAAGTGATAATTATTATCCAAGAGGAGTTTGATAAGAATGATCTTGAAATACTCAAGAATTGCTAAGTGGGTTGTGAAGGAAACTGGAGGAGAAGGGTAGAGGGGGGGGGGGGGGCAGACAAATAATAAGAATCTCTGCTGAGAAAACATATTTTTTGACGAATATAAAAAGTGCCCCGAAGTTTTTAGTAACGGATATTGGTTAAATAGAAAAGGTAAAGAAATTCAAATATTTGGGAGAGACAATTCAAGAAAATGGTTTAGAAAAATCTGCTATAGAGGAGAGGATACACAAGATGGAAAGAGCGTACGGTATAACTAAGAATACTTAGGCTACAACATAAAGTGCTTATCAAGAAAACTTAAAATAAAGCACTACAACACAGTAGTGAAACCAGAATGCCTTTATGCCAGCGAATGTCTAGCACTGAACTACAAGCTTGATAAATTAGAAATATTAGAAAGAAGAATTATAAGGAAAACATTAGGTCCTCTAAGAATTGCAGAGTTTTGGAAATTAAGAAGTAACAATGAAATTTACCAGAACGTAGAAAACATATCAGAAACAATAAGAAAAAGGAGATTGCTATTTCTTGGACACATTTACAGAATGGATGACAATAGACTAACTAAACGAATATTCAAGTACCTTTGGGAAAAGAAATCAACTACCACCTGGATTCAAGAAGTCAAGAAAGACCTCGAAAGGAACAACATACGAGAAAAAGAATTATTGGAAAGAAAGATTTTTAGGAAGAAAGTCTTACAAATGGAAGGATTCCAAGGGAGGAAGGAAAAGAAAACAGGCACAAAGTGGACTGAAGACAGGAAAAAGAAACATAGTGAAACAATGAAAGAATACTGGAAGAAAAGGAAAGAACAACTAAGGAGGAACAATTGAAATTGTAACGTGGTCCTTAGAAGGTCGGAACGCAATAATAATAATAATAATAATAATAATAATAATAATAATAATAATAATAATAATAATAATAATAATAATTTCTGTTGTTGTTTGGGTCACCAGTCCATAGACTGGTTTGATGCAGCTGTCCACCCCACCCTATTCTATGTAAACTTTTCATTTCTACGTACCGTTCTTACCGCCTCAAAAACGAACTGAACAAGTCCTGGGTGTTGTAAGATGTGTCCTATCATTCTGTCTCTTCTTCTCGTCAAATTTCACCAAATCGTTCTCCTCTCATCAATTCGATTTAGTATCTCTTCATTCGCAGTTTGATCTGTCCATCTCACCTTCAGCATTCTTCTGTAACACCACATTTCAAACGCTTCTATTCTCTTTCTTTCTGAGCTAATTAAGTCATAGTCCAGGTTTCACTTCCATATAGTGCCACGCTCCAGACGAAAATTCAAAAACCATCTTTCTAATTCCTATATCAATGTAAGAAGTGAGGAAATTTATTTTCTTAACCCGGCAACGGGCGCGAGGTGAGGAAATCTCTCACTCCTTGATTTCGTCTTATCCCACTGCGCAATGGTTTTGCGCACGAGTCTCTCCATCTAGGTATTCCAAGTTCATAGTTTTGCGCGTAAGTCTGCAACTGTTGCTTGTTGGTGAAAGTTCATGGTTTTCGTTTGCGGTGCATTGTTGTAATCCTTGCACTTCAGTGAGATTCTCCCTCACCTTGCGCCTTGTTACGTTACTATTTATGGCATTGTTGAGCAAGGTAGAATATCCTACATTTGTAACTAAAATATTGTAAAATGCAATAATTCTTATGAAAATAAATACAGAAAGCTTTAAATCACCAATTAAATCTAAATACAGTATGTACTATAAAGGTGATTTTCCTCATTCATTTCGTGGGTGAGGGACAATCTCACCACGCGCCCGTTGCCGGGTTAAGAAAGGCATTCCTTGCTTATGCTAGTCTGCATTGTATGTCCTCCTTACTTCTGCCATTGCCAGTTAGTTATTCTACTACCCAAGCAACAATATTCATCCGCTTCCTTTACGACTCCATTTCCTAACCTAATATTTCCGGCATCACCTGACTTCGACTGAGCTCCATTAGGCCTACTTTTTTTTATCTTATACTCCTTCCCCAAAACTGTGTCCATACCATTCGGGATCTTCTGCAGACTCAGTTAAAATAACAATATCACCGGTAAATCTCAGAGTTTTGATTGCGATTCCTTTTCCAAATTCCTCTTTGATTTCCTTTACCACCTATTCTACATAAACATTGAAAAGGTGTCCGACTCGTTGGCTGAACGGTCAGCGTCCTGGCCTTCAGTTCGGAGGGTCCCGGGTTCGATTCCCGGCCGGGTCGGGGATTTTAACCTTAATTGGTTAATTCCAATGGCACGGGGGCTGGGTGTATGTGTTGTCTTCATCATCATTTCATCCTCATCACGACGCACAGTGTGCCGAATCCCCGTTCTAGGTGGAAAAAATTAATAACGTCATTAATAGTGCTGGGATCCTATTAAAAGTTGGCACTATACCGTTTCCGAGGTCGCTGAATTCATGTCTGGCATCGTCTAAAGTGTACGATGTTCGGGGGTAAATATATAGGGGTGAGGGGCAAGGGGAGGTTTGAAAAATGACCGAAAGCAACAAAAGAATCGTCCATTTACGGGAGTAAAAACACGATTTGGATATGTATGTCATAGTTTATAACAATGGTAAACATACTATTTAAAACTGGATAAAATATGAATAACGATGAGAATTTCAGTCCAGTATTCTTGTTATACCTTATTTGAGGGAATAGACGAAGGCACTGTATGTAAGTTCTTCCAGATTGAAAAGTTATTCTAAATTGGTATTAAACATAGAACAAGGAAATATGAACAAAAAATAACATTTATTTTTTAAATAAAAATATATTCGTCAAAACCATAAGAATATTTCTTTATAGCAAAATTTCATTTTCGAGTCCTGTTAATGACGTAGTTCTAGTAAAACACACCTTACACACGAAAACAATTATATACATTATTCCCATATAAAAAGTCAAGATTACACTCGGAAACATTTCATAAAAGACGTGAAAGGATCATATTACAGTATTTATAATTGTCTCATCAATCTCATCCCGTTCACAATAACAACATGTCCAATGTTCATTCGTCCCCTGATTCGTCTGTAGAGTCCAGAGAATCGTAGTCGTTGCTATACTGGTCTTCATTTGATGTGAAATGATCTTGGGAGTTAGTAAGTAACTCAATAGCTTCCATAGGTAGATTACCAGGAGTTTTACGTGACACTGTTCGGTACTTGTTTATTAAGGGATTTGATGTAATCAACAACATCTTAAGCAAGTCTCTATTCGTTGAATTCCTGCTACATTTTCGAGTATGAAGTTCACGCAACCTCCAACAATCTTTATTTCTAGCTTCTTGAGCTTCTTCAGATAAAGTTCCTATTGGCACAAGAAAATGTTTAATTATTTGAGTAATGTGTACTAAAATGTTATGCACAGTTACGGGCATATAATACCATGGATATAGTTTAACATACAAAGTCGCAGTTTGCGCACCAAATTCCTTGAATTTATTCACATTTATTTCAGAGCCAGAAGAAAGAACAGCTAGTAATACATAATATATTTTTATTAAGCATTCATCTTTTCCCGCTTGATCGAAAAGAATCTTCAGCAGCAAACGCGACTTCCTCCAAACTACGCGATTCGGTAATATCACAAACATTTTGCTTCTTCGTCTTTACGGACGAGTCCTGAAATTCCTTAGGGTGACGGCCGGCTTTGTCAGGGACACAACTTGTTTTCAGATGATACGCTGGATCAATGTCATCTTGTTCACTTAACACGATCAAATCCGTCACATTTAATCTATCACAGAATTTTTCTCGGAATCGTTGTTCTCTTCTTCCTGCACTCTCCCATTTTTGTTAATATTACGGGATATCAATTTAATTTTGTTTCTTAGCTCCTGAAATTGAGTGTCAGTAAGAGTTGTAGGCTCTAATTTATCCATAACATATTGAAATATGACTTCTAAACGCCCCTCGTTACGACATGACCGCCACGCGTTGAAATATTCTTCTCGCGGTAACGCCCACATAGGCACTGAAAATAAGAAAATAAACCATTATGCACATTCGTGCGCAACCAAACCACTACAGATCCTGAATCTACATTAAATTTCTCATCGAATGACGTTTAAAGTAAAGTGGCACTATGAGGCACTCATAAAGTTTTTTTCGAGCAAATCCTAAAAACAATCTAATTTTCTATAACTGCTTCCTTTTACAACGCACTGTAAATAATTTATTCAGTGCAGAACGCTTGTATTATGCTTAAAAGTGAGAACATATACCTCTTTTCACTATTCCATGAGCCACAGAATACAAAACCTCGTTGAAATCACTAGAAACACAACGTTCGGTTCACTCTGACACCTCCTATCAACTGAGTTGATAACTGCCAGGAAGACGTTTCAGCACCTGTCCCCACCCTCGTACGTACCAGAAAGCGGAAAGAAAGACTGAAGGTCACCATCTGGTTTGTTCACTATCGAATGAGCCTGGTTTCGCTTTGATTTGCGACAGTGAATTTTTTCCACCTAGATATGGGATTCGACACACTGTGCGACGCGCAGGTCGCCTAGGTCAAATAGAAAGACCTGCACCTGGCGAGCCGAACCCGTCCTGGGATATCCCGGCACTAAAAGCCATACGACATTTCATTGAAAAGGTGTGGGGAATAGCTGCAGCCTTACCTCACTCCTTTCTGGATTGCTGTTTCCTTTTCATAGCCTTTGATTCTTATCACTGCCGGACTCTCATACCATTGGATACCTCAGAAAATTGTGCGATATTAACCTGCGTGTCTTACAATATCCCCGACATTAATGGTGCCTGGATTTCATCTCCCAAGTATGAACATTCCTACCAATGTTAAACTTCTGACAGGGTCGGGAATCTAACTAGGGCGTCCGACATGGTATCTAATAACGCTAACGTAATTTCTGACATTACTACGGCATACAATGCCTTTTTAACTTTCAGCCTTTGAAGCTACTGGGCAAAATTTTCATATCTTATAGGCTACGTATATTCGTGTCCTCGTAACGAGGCGGTGCAACTCTTTTCAGGCACATCCCCAATAGGGGTGAACTGGATGTTTTAAACCACACACCAGCCCTTCTGCCACTCTTGAATTTGTGGCAGTACGAAGAATCGAACCCCGGTCTCCGAGGACGCAACTAATGTCTACACGAATTTCAAATGAATACTTTTCCATTTAACTGCTTTTAAATTAGTGAAGACACCAAATTATTCTCCTTCATTCAATTTGCCATTCAGATGACAGATTTCATATCTTACATTTAGGTCGCACACTTTCGACGCATGTTCTTTACGATAACCTCTACAACGTTACATCTCCGAGAATGGGTTTTAAATAATCACCTGTTGTGGTATATTCTCTAGTTAAACATGTTAGCCATTTTCTACCAAATACAACACAGGCTCTGTCAATGAGAGCGTAGCAAGCGTCTACATTACCAATGGGACGAAGGATGGGAGGGACCTCAGATGTGGACCAGGGATGCTGTTTGTACATCGCTCCGCCCATCTGTGGCCGCGGCCAATCGGAAGGGACTTTCCCCCACGGGGGTTCCCTTCTCCAGGCTCGCCACCTTGAAACCTCGTGCGGTAAACTAAACACGTGTGTCTGATCTATGCTTTCACGACGCAGTATCGTGGATAACTTAACGAGTTTTTATTCCATTTGAAATGCGACAGACTGTAAGGAAACTTAGCATTTTGGTTTATGAAGACATTGTGTCGCTTGCTTCGAAGTAAACGTCCATCGTATCTAGGGTTACCAGCTTTCCAGATTGGAAATAAGGAACACTTGCTAAGATTTCCATATCGCAAAGAAGGAACACTTCAGTTTTTTGACATAGGCCTACGGCGCTAAAATAAAACTCCATAACCATTTAATGAATGAGAGAAGATACCAGGGATGTGTTAACTAATAAATACCAGTAATAATATTATAATCATGTTATTGTTCCTATGTCCAACTAACTACCTTTTTGAAGGATTTCGAAGACGCCGAGGTGCCGGACTTTCGTCCCGCAGAAGTCCTTTTACGTGCCAGTAAATCTACCGACACGAGACTGACGTATCTAAGCACCTTCAAAACCATCGGACTGAGCCAGGATCGAACCTGTCAAGTTGAGGTCAGAAGAGCAGCGCCACAACCGCCTGAGCCACTCAACTCGGCGGTAATAATATACCAGCGTGAAATATTTATTATATTATTACAAACTAATAATGCGTTATTCTTGTTATTGAAATGTGCATTTCACAAGTAGGGTCTACTTGTCCTAAAATGCATTTTAGAAACATTTCTTATTCAACAAGACTTTATCTCGAAATTCTTACAATTCTCATCATAGTAGTAGTATAAAACATTTTCATTTTCTATTAAATCTACAGAGCTTCTGTTTCGGTCATTAATAGGGGCCGGATGTTGATGACATGTCATGCTTCAATAGGCCTATATACAAACTCTGTTCATGGCAGCTTGATTACAAAAAATAACCTTTTTATGTTGCATTGTTTACATTTTTTTAAATTTTAAGAGCATTTTCTTTGATTTTGGAGAATTACGGTCATATTTTGGGGATTTTTGTCTCTCTAGGACATTTTATCCCTTTTGCCATATTACCATATTAGGCTATTTTTTTTTTTAAATTAAGCCTGAAAGCCTTAACTACTAGTCTAGTTACACAAATACTGAAATATAACATTCCAATATGAAAGTAGGGGAAGACCGGGCAAAGCAAATAAGTAAAATTTACGGAAAATTACGCTAGGTGTCGCTGAGTTGCTTCTGCAGGAAGTTCTGAAATCTGCTGGAGACATAAGAATCAGTGGCACAAATATTGCAGTGCTGAACAGAGTGAGACTGGAAGTGTTAAAAGATTTTTGCAATATTTCTTAAAATTTTATCAAGGTAAGAAACACACTGTTATTCACAGATATTTATAATTATTTTAAAAGTGATTACATTGTATTTTAGTGTTCTTCCCAACCACTTATGGACACACTTTGCTTGCTTTTTGCTACATCATATTTAAGCGTTCAGTCACGATTTCCTTAATGGAGCACAGCTGGGCAAAGTGAATAGGGCAAAGCGGATATTTATTCACTTTGCCCGGGCAGGTCAATGTTGTTGAACACTTTGTCCATAATTACTTTAGAGTGAGTAATAGTTTTTCTTAATAGAAATATCAAACTATTTATTTATTTATTTATTTATTTATTTATTTATTTTTTATTTGTTTATTTTACAACGCAAACCAGTTTAAACTGGTAGGTCAAGTAGCATTGTAACCTGTTCAAAGCAGATTAATTTTACAATTACTAAATAACATGAAAAAGTAACATATCAATAATAATCAATAATCTGAATATTGCAATTTTTGTTTGTAGACGGTTTACAATTACAAACGAACCAGTGATCAGGGCAGCTGATCCAAAGAGACGATGAAGAACGCTCTGGAGGAATGTAGGACAAATCCTATTAACTCCGTTGCTACAAAATACGGTCTGCCTTTTTTTACGCTGTGCCGGCACTACAAATCCGGCTCTAGCAAGAAGCAGTTAGGCAGATTTAGAATAGTTTTCAGTGAGGAACAAGAACTCGAACTGGTCGACTATTTGAGAGAAATGGACAGTCTTTTCTACAGACTTACAAGAAGGGAATTTATGAAATTGGCATATGATTTTGCCAATATAAATAAAATCACTTGTCCTTCAAGATGGAAAAAAATGTTAGTGCGGGAGCTGACTGGCTGAAGGGGTTTCAAAGTCGACATCGCGATATTGTATTGTGGACACCAGAACCAACATCATTTGCGCAAGGGCTGCTGGTTTAATCGTTCTTAGGTGGATATATTCTACAGTGTTGTATAGGAACAAATAAACAAAATCAATATAACGGCAAGTACTCTGTTCTGTATGGACATTGTGATGTAAAGTTTGGATTTCACTTAAAGGAACCGAATAAGAATGATTAATTTTCAGTGAATTGAATGTGTGGTTATTTTCTCACTTTTTTAATCCGTAAATTAGCTATAACAGGTAAACTGTGAACGCTATAAAAACTATTGAAAACAAATTTCTGAATTCCATTTGTATGCAAATATCAAATATATCTTTTCTTAGTAATAGCATTCCCACTTTAAAACAATTCATTTGCTGGGTTCCGTGGTTAAAATCCCGGTCACTCCATGTGAGATTTGTGCTGGACAAAGCGGAGATGGGAGAGGTTTTTCTTCGGGTACTCCGGTCTCCCCTGTCATCATTCATTCCAGCAACACTCTCCAATATCATTTAATTTCATCTGTCAGTCATTAATCATTGCCCCAGAGGAGTGCGACAGGCCTCGGCAGCCGGCACAATTCCCATCCTCGCCGCTAGATGGGGGGCTTCATTCATTCATCCCTGATCCGGTCACTGACAGGTTGTAGGTTTTCCTTTCAATAATGAAACATTTAATAAAGCCATTTTTAACATTTTAAGTGCATTTTTAATATTCTTTCCGTCATCAACATCCGGGCCTTAGTCATTAGTGAATATAGCCTACTAATTCAGCAGGCCTAAGCTATATGCATACTGTCAGGTGACCCCTCGAAACAAAGTAAATAGCGGTGCGTCCGTGTGTCGTTGTGAGGTACACAGACTACTGCGGTCATTTGAGCACGTTGTACAGTCATAGTAAAAAGTATTCGTACACTTAATACTGAAACAGAAATACTTTACTTAGTACAATTATTGTCATGTACATTGTATAACATCAATAGTTTAGCTTTATGTACACTATGTAAAGATATGTACATCATGAAACATACAATTGATAGAGATCTCTGTCATTAATACATAAATAAATGAAAATACTATGATTTCATACTCATAAAAAGTATTCGTACAGTCCGATTTTACTTTCATTCCCCGCTGATTTTTGTGCACATTTAGTATTTTGTTGGAAATCCTTTTGATTTTACAATGGCCTCAAGCAGCCTAGGCATTGAATGAACTATCTTGGAGGTGAAGGTGGGCTCAATCTCACCCCATTCTTCCAAAAGAGTCATTTTAAAAACTGGCTTTGATGAAATATTTATTTTGCTCAGTCTCTCTTTAAGATAAGCCCACATATGTTCAATCGGATTCAGATACGGGGATTGGGGGTGTTACCATATATTTGGGTGTGTTGTATAAAATCCACAATCGTCTATCAAGGGCCGTATGCTTTGAATCATTATCCTTTATCAATACAGAATTATGCAGACGTCCCATTTTTTCGGCACTAGATGCTAGATGTTTCTTCAAAACTTCAATATAGTATTTACGGTCCATCTTTCCATCTATGAATTCTAAGGAACCTACTTCAGTTGAGCTCATGCACACCCAAACCATTAAACAATCTCCACCATGCTTCACTGAAGGAAGCAGATTTTTTTCTTCGAGTTCTGTGTTCGTTTTCCTCCACACATTTTTGCCATATTATTGAAAAACAGTTAATTTACTTTCATCCGTAAATACAACTCGATCCCAGAATTCTAGAGAAGCATGTTTATAGTCTGTAGCATACTGTAGTCTTTTCTTCCTATTTGCTGGGGTAATTCAAGGTTTTTGCCTGGCATTCCTACAATGATGCCCATTCGAATTTAAAGACTTTTGAATTGTTGAAGCACATATATTAAGTTTTAAATCATTTCCTAGTTCAGACCTCAGTTTTGCAGCACTGGTTCTATGATTATGCTTAACTTTCCTGAGGATTAGTCTTTTAATTCGATCGTCTAGATTGCATGGACGTCCACATCTACGTGCATTTTTGATAGATTTTCTCTCACCATACCTGTCAATAATTCCCTGAATTGTAGATCTTGGTCTCTTCACAAGTTTCGATATTTCCGAGAGCGATTTACAGGAATTATTAGCCCGGATTACAATTCTTCTCTCTTCTTCTGTTGTTTCTGTCATTTTACCACCCATCTTATTGATTCACTATCACGTGTTTTTAGAACGGCTGAAGCACAACTGACTTGATACAAGACGTTTAACACATCAACATAGCGCAGCTCGCCTTCCGTTTGCCCGTACCCACGTCAACTGGCAACTTCGCCAATGGAGACCTGTGTTGTTCACAGAAGAGTCCAGATTTCCCCTGACACAGCGTGATGGACGTCAACGTCCATGGAGACGCCGTGGCGAGCACAACATGCCAAATGTTGTCCAGGAATGCGACCAATTCGGATAAGGTTCTGTGATAATTTGGGGCGCGAACAGTATTGATGGCCGTCGTCCGTGGTAATCTTACCGCTGCGGGGTACATCGAGCAGATACTGCTACATCATGTGTTGGTTGATGAATATGGTGTTGGCCCTGAATTCGTACTCATGCGCGACAATGCCAGGGCTCATGTAGCACGCATTACCAGAGCTGTCTTGCGAGAACTGGACATTCAAGAGATGGAATGGCCAGCAGTGAGTCCCGACCTTGCCTTCGAGCATGTATGGGATAGGCTTGACAGAAGTGTTCGTGGGCGTCCTGTTCCACCACAGACTCTCCAAGACCTCAAATAGGCTCTCATTGAAGAATTGCTAAGCTGTGATAAATGATCGTGGAGGGCATAAACCATACTGAAGCTATCCAACTGTGATAAAAATCCATCCTGGAGGACTGTTATCACTTTTTTTTTTTTTTGTCCATATTTAGACATTTCCGTTTGTGTTCTGAAAATGAACGCGAATCCATCGATGTTCTTTTGTATACTTCAACGGTAAAGAATAAAGGTTTGGTTGGTAATATACTGTACGTGGGTGTTAAGTAGGCTATTGTTTTGTGGAGCATGGCATACATTCGAAAATATGTTGCCCTATTTTTTTTAACTATGTATAATTAACACAAACTTAAATAGGCCTACCATCAAAATGTTCTTCAGTTTTAGTCTAAGTTATATCAGACAATTAAAACTGTAATATATACCCATCTCTCTGGTATTGTTTTACCAGCACTACCCTCCACAGGAAACTATTTCAACAACTTCTGAACACATGCCATCCATATTCAGTTTTCCTCTAAACCTAGTGGCTCCACTAGGCCTAACTTTAAAAACTTGTCGAGCGGAAGTGAGTTTTCTACAGTTATACGATTTATCAACGCAGAATCTTGAAAAACCCTTAAATAGATAATCACACAAACCTTAGACATAATATTTAGAATCAGACCTTAACTTCTCCAGTAAACAAGTGGTGTTGGTGGTGATTATTGTATTAAGAGGAAGTATAAACACTAATCAGAGAGCAAAACAAAAATGGAAGAGATCCGACCGACATTTCGGAAAGAAAAAAAAGGTTCGGTCAAAGAAAGACAAGAGCTACGAAGGGCGTGAAAATTAAATACTAGGCCTCGAGGGCACTAATACCGTCGGAGTCGTAAAAGAACAGGAGTCGATTAAGATAGTTCGGAAAGGATAGATGTAAATGATGAGTCTGACACAAGAAAGTGGAAGCAATGTCGGGACTCAGCTAAGGGCCCCGTGATCACCAACCCACGCTCCCAAGTTGAGAGCTCCTGAAGCCCCTTTTAGTCGCCTCTTACGACAGACAGGGGATAGCGTGGTTGTTATTCTACCGCGCCCACTCACAGAGGGATCTAGTAAACAAACCATTCAATTTATTTAAGGTGTTTCGAGTGCGTTGACCGTGCGGTTAAGATCGCGCAGCTGTGAGGTTGCATTCGGGATAGTCTATATTGGGTTTGAACCCCACTGTCGGCAGTCCTGAAAATGGTTTTCCGTGGTGTCCCATTTTCACACCAGACGCAAATGTTGGGTTTGTACCTTAATTAAGGCCACGGCCACTTCCTTCCCACTCCTAGCCATTTCCTATCCGATCGCCGTCGTAAGACCTATCTGTGTCGGTGCGACGTAAAAGCAAATTGTAATTTTAAAAAAGTAATTGAGGTGAGAGTCACTTTGTTACCAAAAAAAAAAAAAAAAAGAGAGAAACATTACCCCAATCTTTACTTGCTCCACATGCACACTAGTATTGGCAACACGCTACCAGAGGCGCTGTTCTCAACTGTGATGACTGAACTTTGGTCAGAATACAGAATATTTTGTACTGGATTATAACCGCGCTTTTTTTCGATACTATGCGCCTACCTTTGTCTAAACCGCGATATTTAAAACAACGGAACAGGAGTTTGGTTTAAAGAGTGCACCGTACACGGAAGAAAATGAGAAAAGACGTAATGTTCCGAGCAAAACCATACATCTGGCAGTCGTAGGCTAATCGTAACTCGTTCTTCATATTGTTCTAATCCAAGATGGGACGTAGGTAGAGGCATTTTCGCAAAAAGGAAACATTTTTTCGCGTTATTTCGCGAAATAGGATGACCCCATCGCTTTAAAAAAATGAAAATCCATAACCTGTTTCCAGTCATTCGACCGGGTCAGGAATGGAATGAATGAAGCCCCATCTAGCGGCGAGGATAGGAAATGTGCCGACTGCGAAGCCTGTCGCACTCCTTTCGGGCAATGATAAATTACTGACAGATGAAATGAAATGTTAATGGAGAGCGTTGCTGGAATAAAGATGACGGGGAAAACCGGGTACCCGGAGAAAAACCTGTCCCGCCTACGCTTTGTCCAGCACAAATCTCACATGGAGTGACCGGGATTTGAACCACGGTATCCAGCGGTGAGAGGCCGACGCGCTGCCGCCTGAGCCACGGAGGCTTCATCATTTCCTAAAATTATTCATAAAATGTTTAATTCGTGAGACTTATGAAATTATTTATAAGAGATAAATAAAGAGAAAGATTATTGATAATCATTCATTATTCCTTATGTAATCCTGAACATAACAAATTACCCTTTCACCCTACATGGCCATAGCATTAAGGGATTTTATAGAGTATTAGGCCCCTAATACGAATATATTCTTCTGTTGAATTGAGAAATCCTTATTCTGTCTTCTGTTCCCCTTCACCCACGTCATATTGGAATACAACTTCAAGATCGGTATTTTCCATACATTTTACTCCAATTTCGCACTTATCGCAAAATAAATAAATTTCGCTTTGAACTAGTCTTATCGCTTCAATTCGCTGTAATTCTCGAAAACCATATCACTAATTTCTTAAGCAGAATCATATCATTCGTTAAGATACCTCAAAATCGCTTTAAAATATTTTTTGTCGTACTTAGTCTATTGTTAATGCGGAAATATATGTCCTCTAGACGTAGGTCTTGCGTCTCATTCGGAAGAACAACTGAATGGCACCCCCGCGGAGAGTTTCTTACTATACAAAACAGTGAGCAGGTTGACAATGTAGTGAACTTGCATCTCCACGTAGTGAATGCGTCTTGTGGTATGCTCGTCGGCTGTTGTATTGCATTGTGTTAAATACACGTCATGCTTCGTTCTTTCTTAGTTTCATTTTTTCTCGAGCTATACTGAAGTCGACCTACTTCATTACTTTCGATTATTTTCGATTAGGCCTATAATTAATAGTGCAAGGCTACCTTATCATTGTTTTCCGTCCGTCTCTATGGCTAAATGGTTAGCGTGCTGGCCTTTAGTCACAAGGGTTCCGGGTTCGATTCCCGGCAGGGTTAGGAATTTTGACCATAATTGGTTAATTCCGCTGGCACGAGGGCTGGGTGTATGTGTCGTCTTCATCATGACGCGCAGGTCGCCTACGGGAGTCAAATCAAAATACCTGCATCTGGTGAGCCGAACTTGTCCACGGACACTCACGGCACTAAAAGCCATACGCTATTTCATTTCATTCCTGTTTTCAGATTAATAGGTCTATACTGAATCAAGTGTCGTCTTTCTCATGTGATTTCAAAATGACATAGGCCCAAATGTTTTTTTTTTTCATACTAAATTACTGTACGTCGAAGGCTGAGTGTTCACGTTCTTCAAAACGTAAATTTTTACGATATTGTAGCACACGTAACTTCTATCAACATAAAAACATAGGCCTACCATCAGATACTTTTTTCAATGCATGTAAAACACTTAGATACTTACCAGATGACCACGCTGCGTCATGTGGGCGAGTCCATACATCTAACGACTGCTTCTTGAATGATATCGATTCTTTGATAGCTATTTGGATGGCAGGCTCTGAAATGAGCATTATGTGTCAATTTTAATATTATTTAAATAAAAATAAATTCAACATAAAAGGATACAAAATATTGTACACTACGAGGCCAAAAGTGTTTCACGTATTTGTGTCGAAATATGAAACTTTTTTTTTTTTTTTTGCTAGTTGTTTTACGTCGCACCGACACAGATAGGTCTTATGGCGACGATGGGACAGGGAAGGGCTAGGACTGGGAAGGAAGCGGCCGTGGCCTTAATTAAGGTACAGCCCCAGCATTTGCCTGATGTGAAAATGGGAAACCACGGAAAACCATTTTCAGGGCTGCCGACAGTGGGGTTCGAACCTACTATCTCCCGAATTATGAAACATTTCAACTCATACGTAAAACCTCGCTTTTCCCCCTCGTGACGTACCGGTAGACTATCTCCCAGTAGACATATCTATAGGCCTATGCGAATCTCTTAATCAAACCCCTCGTGATGGCCCATCAGAGCCATCACGTGGTCAGCGTGACGTCGTCGTCGTCAGCCGTAGACTAATTGCTATGTTTCTTGACCGGTTCCGCTGGTCTTATGAGGCTGAGTGATCCCCGTTCTAGCCATCAGTCCAGAATTATCATCTCTGAACTTCCGGGAATCGAAGCCGGGGCCTCCGAGTAACACAGAGATACGCTATCCCTACACCACGGAGCTGGCAATAATTGATTTTGTTTCAAGTTCCACTGACTATTCTTATGGTTTTCGGAGACGCTGCGAAGCCAGATTAATCCCCTCCCCCCGCAAGATTGTACGTGTTCCGCTCCTTGGCTTAGTGGTCAACGTACTGGCCTTCGGTTCAAAGTACTGTGGCTTCGATCCGCGGCCGGGTGGTGAATTCCTCTTGCTCGGGGGCTGGGTAGTTTTGAACGGCTTAATACACGCCTTCACCTCCATACAACACATTACAGCACAATCGACCACAGAACGACCCAATAGTCAGTATAGGGTTGACGTCAAGAAGGGTGGGCCTATACAACCGTAAAACTGAGCCGGAAATGGAGAGAAAGGCCATGAAGAAGAAGTAGCCTACTTATTTTATGTAGTCTACAGGTAATTCTATCGGCTCTAGGCTGGCGGTGGTGGTGGTAATTATTATTTTAAGAGGAAGTACAACTAGCCTAAGTAACACTGATCAGAAGGAGAAAACGGAAGGGATCTAATGCTTCGAAAAATGAAGACATCGGCCAAAGAAAGACAAGGGCCACGTTGGCCATGAAAATGAGAGACTCCCTAGGCCTCGGAAACCTTATAATACCGTCGGGGTCGGAAAAGAACAAGAGCTGAAGAAGGGAGATCAGATAGGATAGATAAAAGTGAGGAGCCTGGCACAAGTAAATGGAAGCAATGCCAGAACTCAGCTAAGGGCCCCGTGGTCGCCAACCTACGCTCCCAAGTTAATAGAACGTGGGGCCCCTTTTAGTAGCCTCTTACGATAGTCAGAGGATACCGCCCCCACCCACAGGGGGGATTTAGGCTGGCGTATTTGAGCACTTCCAAATATAACTGCCCTGAGCCGGGCATTCAGCCCGACCTATTGCATCGACTCAGTTTAATGTTACTTCTCTCAGAATTGCATTTGTGTTCTTGTCTTTAAAAGAGGGGTAAGTTCCAATGTTACAACTTGTAGACCATTATCGTGTTATAACCAAAAGGAATGAATAGCCTAATTCGTGATATCACTACGCATTTCCTTTATGACAGCCTTGTTATTCTTCTTCATCCTGGTTAGTAAGGGTCGGCACTAATGTGAATTAAGCCCAATTTTCCGGCCGGATGCCCTTCATGATGCCAACCGAATGTGGAAGGATGTATTCGCAACTGCATATCCGCCTATTAAGACGATCAGCTCCAGAACCAGAAAAATTAATGAGACGCGACTAAAATCCTTGGCACAGTTTGGAATCGAACACGATGCCCTCTGAACCGAAGGACTCGATGCTGATCATTCAGCCAAGGAGCCGGACTCATTTATATTTGACACTACTTCATAAATATGTTTTCTGGGCGAAGTTCTGGTCTGCAGACTGTTTGTATCTGCTGACCACATGGTCGTCCTCCTGCTATGTCCCAACGCTTAGCCTTCTATTTCATAAATAAACCAACGGGAAATTTTAATTCAAAGCTTTTTGAGATTTTAGAACAGCTGTTATTTACTTCTGTGTAAGAGAAGCAACTAGGGTTACGATATACTGATATCCGGAAATGCTGACACATTCCTTTCACCAATTAACTCAATGTACCAATTTTTTCATTCATAATAGGCTACTTTGTGACTTCTGCATATTTATCCTCAGAACTAATCTTCTCCTAACAATTCCTTGTTGCTGTACAAATAGTCACTTGCATTGCATGTAAGTATTCCCATGTTTAGACCCGTATTGAAACTTGCTATAATTTGTATTGAATAGGTAAAAACAAAAATAAAAATTGTATGCAAATCATACAAGTGCATGGCAAATATCAGAAATTAAATTTCACTCAAGCAAGTCCACGGTACGTCGGGCGGCCTACTACGCTCGCATTAGAGAGAACAGTCTCTCAGCTCTGGTCACGAGTCATATTTTTCTTCACTCTTGCAAAGTTAAATACAGCCAAACTATATTAGACTTAACTAAAGTTGGCGTCTGACAGGTAAGGTTGGAGGGAGGAGCACTGCACGTGCCATTTCACGATGTTGCCACTTTCCAGCATTCCTTTCTACATACTCTTACCCCTCGCTTCCAGCTCATTTGTTCCCTCCTTCATTCTGACCGCTGTGATCTGTTGTAGACTACCTGGCCAGGCGGTGTCCTCCCATTTGCGATCACTCTTATACAAACAATCAGGTTCTTATCAGTGACAGTGACAGGTTTGGCAACTCCCAGAAAGACGAGCTGCCCTGAAGTTTTATCTCCATGGCAACCGCAGTCGCCCCACCTTCGTTTTCATGGCAACCACACAGCCACTCCCTTTATCCCGCCTCGGCAGGCAGTAAACGGACCTCCCTCTAAGAAATGTCAGACATCAACTCTTATTATTAGCAGTATAGTCATATGTGCTGCTTCCGCAAGCTACGATCATGCTGACAAGCTTCAGATACTGTTCGCACGGAGCGCTGAAGCACTGCCGCCGTCGCACGGGAAAATAAGCGTTAACTACAACTGGTTGAAATTTATTTCAAACAGGAAAGAATTTCATATGTGTGAAGCCTCGAGTAAATGTTAGTAAGAACATAACGAAATGAAAGAAACGAAACCACAGAATAAGTTACATACTAAGTCTGTGTGACTTCTTAAACACTTCCTACAGCGATACAACTGATCGAAAATAAACATTTTAGCATATATACACATACAAATCATTGGAATATTGTTGGATTACGCACATTATGTGGTAGGGCGTGTGTAGACTTGTTGTAAATGGTATAAACAACTACATACACACACAAGTAATTCAATTGCTTGTTTACAACAGATACAACACATGTCGCAGCCTGCGGTCTGTGTTGAGCCTAGGATGAACTACAGTCAGGGGCGTAGCCAGGGGGGGGTTACTGGGGGTTAGAACCCCCCCCCCCCATGGAACTTTCACAAAAAGAAAATAAATATAAACTGACAGTTAACAATAAACTAAATAAACATTGCTTAAAATAGATAGATAATAGATAATGTCTATTAACTGTTGGAATATGCGAAGTCAGTATGGAGGTGATTCAGTGTCTGCATGACTGCCGCGCCGGCCCTTTGGTCGTAGTGTGTGTGTGTTTCGAAACACTGCCGGCTCAATCAGCTGTCTCGATGCCTCGTGTACCGTGTGTCGCGTGAACAGAAGCTCAGTCCTTCCGTACATGTCAGGTATACCGATGCTTTGAAACAGAAAAGATTTTTGAAACGGTGACGGTGGTTTGTTTATCTTCTCGCCTCAATAGAAACACTCCGATTGACATTGTCCTGAAGTTGAACTGACACTCGTTAATAGACGCTTCATATTCCGCACCGCAAGTCAAGTTACTAAAAGAACAATGTACTCCGCATTGTAAGGTATTTCTTGTACATAGAAAAAGGACATTATTGTTCTCAAAGCAGGGTCATACTATGCTCCCATTTGTCAAGTGCAAACGTTTCGAAAATTATGTTTTTAAACTTCAAATTGAACTAGATTTTAAAGCTGGATTAGGCCAAATCTGTTACTGTACGACCAACCAGATGAAGTAGACAGAGAAAAGAAGTATATCTACCTGCCTACAGAGCCATATAACAACAATAAATACGAGCTTGACGACGTAGAAGTGAGGGGTCTCATGATCGGTGCAAGAGGGACAATCCCTAAGAAGACGTGTTTCAACATCAGTACCAAGGACCTCAAAGCGCTCAGGGATTCTCTTCTGACACTCATTCAGACACCACTTATATTCGCCAGACAAAGATCATGGATTTATCATTTACAAAAAAATCCTTATATTTAACGAAGTTGTTATAGTGTATTCTTTGTCTTTACGCAGCCACCAAGTGGATTTTGAAAATAAAATAAAAATAATACCGATATTCGACTCTTCTTAGATGAATTACTCATTTTATAATCATTCAAATTAGTTCACTTAGTTGTTTACTATCTTACCATGCTTTCGTAACTACATGGTTACATGTACGTAAAACCGAGCGAGTTGGCCGTACAGTTAGCTGTGATCTTGCATTCGGGAGATAGTGGGTTTGAACCCCACTGTCGGCAGCTCTGAAAATGGTTTTCCATGGTTTCCCATTTTCACACCAGGCAAATACTGAGGCTGTACCTTAATTAAGGCCATGGTTGCTTCCCTGTCCCATCTACGTATCTACCTATCTACGTCGGTGCGACGAAAAGTATATTGTAAGAACATGAAAAAGGAAATTGAAGACAACAGAAAGAAGATTATTCCTATTATCGAAACTATCATTTTGTGTGGCCGCCAAGGTTTACCCCTTAGAGGACATAGAGACGATGGACCCAATATATTGAATGATGAAGAGCCTACTGAAAATGATTGAAATTTTAGTACTTTCCTTCGTTTTCGTGCAAGAAATGGGGATGAGGATTTAAAAACTCATTTGCTTACAAGCAGCCGCAATGCTATGTACATTAGCCCACAAACTCAAAACGAGATCATTCACGTATGCAATTACTTTATTGTTGAAAACATCGTGCGCAGAGTGAACAGATCACAGTGTTTCACTATAATGGCCGATGAGACAAGTGACATTTCTGGAATGGAACAAATGTCATGTTGTGTTCGGTATGTCAACCCTGACTCTCAGACACTCAGTTTGTACCGATCACTGACGCCTCTGGAAGAGGTTTGGCTGCCAAAATAATTGATGTGCTTAAGAAGATAGGAGTCAACTTAAATTATTTAAGAGGACAAGGATATGATGGAACTAACGCTATGAGTAGGCAGTTTAATGGCGTCCAAGCGATAATAAGGGAGACCTACCCGTTGGCTTTGTACGTGCACTGCAGTTCACATGTTCTCAATCTTGCTATAACCCATGCATGCTCAATCCAAGGAATCAGAAACTGTTTGGGTACTGTGGGGAATATTTGTTCATTTCTTAGTTTTCCTAAAAGGTTAAATGCATTTAAAGAATCGATAGATGCCACTGTTCCTGAAAGTGACAAAACGAGGCTTAAAGCATTGTGTCTAACAAGATGGGTGGAGCGCCATGACTCAATTGCAGTATTTCTAGAACTGTTTGAAGCCGTCGTTGCAGTTCTTGAAAATATAGTACAATGGAATAATAAAGAAGCCTGCACTAATGCTCTACATATACTAAATCAAGTATTTAATGTAAGTGCTCTTCTTAGCAGATTTTTTCGAAGTGAAGAGTTGGACATTGCAAAAGCATTTTCATATGCTAATGTTATGGAGGACAGAATTATCAAGATCAGAGGAAACGCAGAAGAGGAGTTCATAAACATATTTATGCAAGCAAGCAAGAAAGCTTCTCAATTGGACACACAAATTACCATTCCTCGTATAGCAAAGCGCCAAAGGTAATGAAGGTATCGACCAAAGGAACACAAGGGCCACGAAGGGCGTGAAAATGAACGACTCCCTAGCCCTCGCAAACCTAATAGCGTCGGGGTCGGAAAAGAACAAGAGTTGACCAAGATAGGTCGGATAGGATAGATGAAAGTGAGAAGCCTGGCACAAGTAAGTGGAAGCAATGCCAGGACTCAGCTAAGGGCCCCGTGGTCGCCAACCCACGCTCCAAAGTTCAGAGCCCTTGGGGCGTATCCTTATGACAGTCATACATGCGCGTACCAGACACGCACAAGCAGTTTCATTATGTTATATCTTAATTTTGTAACTGTAACCTCCCCCCCATTGGGCGATCCTGGCTACGCTACTGACTACAGTATACCATTTCAGGTAAGACTGGTAGTAGTGCATTCAATGAAAGCTTCAGCTAGTGTTTATGTTTCATGTACAATGCGTATTTCCCAGTTTGGCCAAGTTAGAATTGTTACATTGATTCAGGACCGGCATACACAAACAGCAATATAATGCATCGTACGGGTTCCCCAAAGTGCAGTGTCAAAAACGTGGAAAAGGAAAAAATGGGGGGGGGGGGGCAGAAGAAGAAAGATCATAGGGTTTAACTATTAGTGTTTATTTCAAGCAGTACCCGGCCGGGTACCCCCTCCCCCTGAACAATGTACATTTAAAAGGTTTCTTGTTTGAATTCTGTTGTTATAACAAGAATGATGTTCAATGGAAAATTATTCCCGGCTTTCAGATGGACTTGCCAGAGTGAAACATGAACAATAGGCTGTATGTGCGGAGATCCCACCGCTACGTTCTTTTATTGCTCAAGGTCTGGCAGTCATCCTATTATTTCTATTTTATGTGTATTATTGTTGATAGTTTTATGAAAATATGCACAGTAATAATAATAATAATAATAATAATAATAATAATAATAATAATAATAATAATAATAATAATAATAATAATAATAATAATAATAATAATAATAATAATAATCGTATGGCCTCAGCTACCGTGTGCAGACATTTCAATTTGACGCCATCTGGCTGTCTGCTCGTCAATTTCGACGTTCCGTTTTACTCTAGGCACAGTAAAAAACATGGATAGGCCTATCTGTAATATATGAGTTACATTTTCCTCATTTTAGCTTATAATTAAAGAATTCCCCTGGGCAATTTTAGTGGGGGGAATCTTTGAGATAAAATTGTGACTTCCCCTCTCGGAGAACAATCATCGAACGAGAAATGCAACCATTCAAGCTAAGGGCGCCAATCTTTAAGTTGAGGACTTAAAGATAAAAATTTATAATCAAGCTTGGACGGACTCTTATCACAGGGGTGGGGTGATAGTACACTAATCATTAAGCAGGAGAATTAGAAATCAAAAGGCTAATTAAGGCAGATTGATTAAAGTGAACTAGAAAAATACTATTTATTATATTTAATATAAATGACGACGGTTTAACGAGAACTGAATTTAAAATAGAAAATGAATTTAATAAAAAATTGAATGACTCTACTTCGCGAAAACTTGCAATATCTTTAACTCGCTTGCTCACCATGTAGTCTTGTTCTGCTGGTCCTTGGAAAGCTTCCATCCTTGTAGCTGGAACATCACCGGTCGTCTTTGAGATCTCTTCATCTGCTGCTAAGTACCATTCCTGCCTTGCAAATTGCACCCACCACTAATTGGAAGATGACTTCAAAACTAACACTCCCTATTATGCTTTATCCCATATATTGGAGATAAGCCCTAAGTCATAGTTAGAAGAACCACCTTAGGTTATATGGAGAGGATACTCTATTAAGAATCCTTCCAACTTTACTGAAAATGTTCTCTGAAGTTTCATTTCTATCTAGATTAATACTACCTATTGACTTAGACTGGTTCAAACCGGTCTTGTAGCCGAGCTGTACGTACTTCCTGATGAGAGTGGCTATACACCCCTCATTCAGAATTTCTAAGTATCGAGACGAAGAATCAAGTAGAGAATCAAGTAGAATAATGTAGAATAATATCGATCAGAATCACGTAGAAGTCTCGTAGAAGATCCGTAGAAGATCCGTAGAAGATCCGTAGAAGATCAAGCCAAGAGCTCCAACACGCCCTTTTATAACCTTCTCTGGCTCTAATTACAGGTCGCTACACGTGGTCCAATCAGATGACACGTCTCTCCCCACTCCAGATATTAGAGTTGACGGGTCTTAACCAAGATATCAACTGTTCTTCTATTAATCCTTTCACTCAGTATCCTTGGCAACATGACGCTCCTTTGAAAATATAGGCGGTGATCAGTTTGAATAATTCTGGTCGAAATACGGTAGCTTACGTTAGAACGCTTGAACACGTGCTCGCTTTTCCCAGAACTTGGTGTCTAAATTTGTCCTTCCTTCTTCCTCGGTGATGTGGCAAGATAGAGGAAATCTACTGCAAGTTAATTTTAAACTAATGTCGCAAGAATCTAAGTGAATATTAGGATATTCAGCCCTCGTTTACAAGTCGTAGTTACAAAGTAATGAAATGATAGTGAGCAAATGATTAAACATGAATTATAATACAATTACATACCAAAATAAATATCATGACGTTAAATTCCTGAATTAATTACACATAATAAAATTAACATAATTACACTGTAACGTCTGGAACGTTACAAAATCACCTGTGGGGGAACCCCCCCCCCCACGCGATTTCGCACCCTGACTGAGGGTGACAACGCCACGTCAAGATCGGTATATCCGCGTAACAGCGCATAGGATACCAACTTCGACTGCTGGATAATTAAGAGATGACTTCTCGAGGGCAACCGGTATCCAAGTATCTGCACAAACTGTACGCACTCGGGTGCATTGTGCATAATTAAGGTCATTTCGACCGATTCGACGTGTTTCACTGGAAAATTGTCATCCTGTTGAAAGGAACTGGAAGCTGGATGAATGGCGTAATGCCATGTTTGCAGATGAAACACGAATATCACTCAGGCCGAATACACGACGACAGACGGGGTGGAGACGTTAAGGATGCAGTGGAAAGAACAAGCATATTCAAGAGTTCATTCATTTGGAGGTGGTGGTGTAGTGTTTTGGGCTGGAATTACTCATAGCCGTCGTGGACCTTTGATACCAATTCGAAGGACGTTAACTGCTCAGCGGTATACCGAAGAAATTCTTCGGCCGACAATTTGTACAACCCTTTAGGAATGAATATGGTGCTGAATTAATTTTTATCGACAACAACGCTCGCATCAGTAAGGCACTCCATGAGAGAAGCAGGTATCAGTTGATCTCATGACATCGCGGCAAGAAAATGACGCGATCGTACTGATCGGTTTATTATTCGTTATTAACTGTAAAAAAACAAAGAAAATGTAAAAGATGGCGTAAAGTGTGATTGTTGAAAGAAATCAGTACACTCACATGAAGTTATTACAAGAACTGAGTGTAGGACACACATATTACTGTAATTACTTGCGGATGAATGAAACAGTGTACCAAAAATTACTTTCACTGGTGTCTCCCTTAATTCAAAAGAAAGATACGGGAGACTTAAACTCCTTTAATTTTTTCACCAATTTCGCATAAGCAGCATTTCTCTTCGTATGAACATGATCCTCCTTGTTTTCCACACGCCAGAGACAAGATTCTGATTTATGAAATTCAATGATCTCTTCGATTACCCTACTCGATTGCGCTTCCGGTTTGTCAACAAATTTTTTACAAAAACCAAAATTCGAAGAGTACCAAAAACACACTTCCTAGTCAAAACTTACTGCAAAACTGAAACCTGTGCCAGTGAGCCGCACGCACAACACCCCGGTATGCACCACTGCACAAGTAGGCCTACGAAATACAATTTTTCAATTCTTTCTCGGACACCCGCACAGGTAACGAAACCTGTACAGTTTCTCAGAAATTAGCAGGCTAACACGTTCCGACTTACTCATAAACGTAACCCTCTCCGGTATAGTTCTCTCAATTTCCTCGTTAGTCACCGTCGACTTCAAAGTTAAGCAGTACCACACGCCGACAGTAACCAGAGTTATGAGATGACTCTACACTCACCTCTGTTGTGACCAATAGCAGATGGCCCTTGACCAACAGCATGTTTGCTTTGTCTGTGACAGTCTACGTGGAATGCTTCAAAAGCGTGCCGGTCCTGAAGCCGGCTCGCCTGTCAGGTCTCCAGTGTTGCACAGCTGCACGCTGTTCTGTCCAGTCTCGCTGCTCGCTCTCAGAAACGGAGATTTGATGATGATGATGATGATGATGATGATGATGCTTGTTGTTTAAAGGGGCCTAACATCTAGGTCATCGGCCCTCGGAGAGTTGATAGCACTGTATCTCGAGTTGGAGAAATCCTGGCACACAGCGAACAATGAATATAAACACAGTCAGCCATCTAGGCTTCAAAAGTGTGCTGGCCGTTAACGAGGAAACTGCAAGAACAATACGACGCAACGTGTATGGCCGGTCTTTTCCTTGGCTTTCTAGACCGGGGCCGTATCTCACCGTCCGATAGCTTTCCAATTGTAGTCACGTGGGCTGAGTGGATCTCGAACCAGCCCTCAGATCCAGGTAAAATATCTCTGACCTGGTCGGAAATCGAACCCGGCACCTCCGGGTAAGAGACAGGCACCCTACCCCTACACCGGGGAGCCGAATATATATGTAAATAAATATCTATTTAGGAAACTAAAATAAGTCCTGTTTTGTATTCTTTACGAATCATGACGCGTGGAGTTGAAAAACGCGATGTTTATCTTCCACGTTTTCCATATTTTGGAATTTAGCACATATGTTCCATATTCTTAGTCGTTAAAATCAATATAGGCCTTATTCATATTTCGGCTACAAAGTGTTAAATTAACAGACTGCTCTGTCCCATAATTTCGTCACTCAGGAAATCCAATTCATCAACAACGCGAAAACAGTTGTCTGCGACGCAAGTTTAAGTAATGACTGAAGTTACTTTCAGTATACATTTTTATCTATCAAAATAAGCACTCAAAAGGCTCCAAAATTCACATCTGTCACTTTCTGAAAGTTTGGAATTTGTGAGTAATAATGTTTAATAACTGGATAGTGGTCGGCGTAAAGTTGCAAATGTAGCAGAAATGAAGCGTACTTTCAAAGAACCCTGGATATGATGAAATTCCTTTATTACCGCTTCTGATGTTAAACGCAGTTTCAGTCAATAAAAATTTGCCTTTCAGACAACAGATGATGAATCACTTTCTTGCATTTAAAATAACTTTTTGTAATCCATTGTTTTCGTAATAGAGAATAAAAGATTAACTTATGTGTTCTTGGAACGTCATATTAAATCGAGAAGTTCAACGTTATATTTCATGTCGGCCTACTTTATACTACCGGACTGAGCCAGGATCGAACCTGCCAAGTCGTGAAATATTAGGAGATTCAGCGTATTAAAACATTCGGAGCTTATTTTAAGGCGATATTTTCTGCAGTTTAGGAGATATTCGCCGAAATCGAACACGATGTTTGAGAAGTCGTAATCCTTCAGTTTGTGTGTCCCAACTGGCGCTACTCCCTGTTAATGCTAAGTAAATGGGACTATTTCTTCTTTACTCTCGACGTGACGTCATTTAGCTCTCTCGTTGCTTGTTTAGTAATTTCGTTTTTCAATCAACTGACGCTCTTTTTTTCTACTTCGTGATTTGTTTTCTGTTCACGGACACGCCTCATCAGTTCCAGTCTACTCCACCACATCAAAAAGAGGTGCGACCAGCATCCACAACTGAGCTGGCACGAGGACGTTATATAATGAACAGGAGGTTCTCTGTCAGCATCTTTAGATCACGATGCGCAAACGTTAGATCCTTCTTCCTGCGAACTTGGGAATTATTCGATGGATATTGTACCTCTTATTTCTGATCATATGATACCAAAGTACAAAAACCGTTTGAGACCCAGATAATAAAAAAAAGACTGGGATATCAACAAACAGAATACTGAAAAAGAAGATATAGTGTGGTGGACTGATGGCTCAAATACTGAGGATGGCACAGGAGGAGGGATCAACGGGGGAAGACCTGAGAGATCAATCCAGATGAGCCTGGGCAAACACACTACAGTCTTTCAAGCGGAAGTGATAGCTATCACAACATGTCTTGAAGAAAATCTGAAAATGAACTATAGAAATAAGAACATATTCATTTTTACAGACAGCCAAGAGGCCATTAAGGCACTAGAAGAAGTCCAGATAATATCCAGAATTGTCTGGTATTGCCATTCATTTCTTCTGAAGCTCTCAAAGTACAACATTGTCAAAATAATATGGGTACCAGGGCATGCAGGTATAGAATGAAATGAAAAGACAGATAAACTGGCCAGAAAGGGGCAGAAACACATTTTGTAGGCCCAGAACCTGTATGCGGGATTTCCTATGGACAAGCCCGACACTACATAGGAAAATGGGTACAAACGAAACAAATGGAGAACTGGAAAAATACTCCAGGATGCAGGCTTGCAAAGGAACTGATAAAAGGACCAAACAAGAAGCATACTAAAGAACTGTTGAAACTCAGCAGAGAAAAGATGAGATGGGTAGTAGGACTGTTAACAGGACACTACCATCTGAAAAAACAGCTACATAGAATTGGAGTAATAAGAGACAATATATATAGAAAATGAAATGAAGCAGAGGAATAAGCTGAACACATACTTTTCGATTGTGAGGTGCTGGGTAGAATCAGACTCTCCACTCTAGGACTACCAGCTGAAGAGAGAGAAAAAATCCAAGAAGACCCAATAAGAACAAACTGCAGCTTTGTGGAGGCAGCAGGTATATCTAGGTGGGAATGAAGGAAAAACAAGGTAGCAAAAGATCTTAGAGGTTGACGCTAATTAGGAACTAATATTTAGAAGCCCCCATGAAGAAAAGAAGAATAAGAAGAAGAAGAACTCGTATTTCTAACAGGGAACTGAATACTGTCTAGGGGAAAATGACAGATTCGAATGAAATATATAGGCTACAAATATCCCCTGTCCGGCTACGTGGCTAAATGGTGGTCCAAGCGATCCCGGCTTCGATTCCCAGCCGGGCCAGGGATTTTAATCTTCCTTAGTTATTTTCTCTAGCTAGGGGACTGGGTGTTTGCACAATTTTCAAAATCAGATTTCATCCTAGGGAGGCCTCCATCCTCATGGACGTTAATTCGAATGACCTGCAACAGGGCCTCTCCGGAGACCACACGCCATCATGAATATAAATGACCCCCCGCCCTCCATTAGCTCATAGAGCTCATTAAAGGCTTTGGCTAGCCAAAACGACTGCTGCCCAGCAAGAGGGCCTGCAGCTATTGGAGTATCACATAGTCAGCTTGACCGACGTCCTCAGCGACACTGCTTGGCTGCCTTTCATATTAGACAGTCCTTCATTTGGCCTCACAAGGCTAGTTGAACCTCACTCCAGTCCACGCCCAGGATTAAAATCCTTCGACGAGCCGGGAACCGAACCCGGAAACTCTTGAGGAAGAGGCAGGCAAGCTACCACCACACTCGGGGCATGTAGGCCTACATCCACACATACATACATACATACATACATACATACATACGTATTTAGAGGCCCCATGAAGAAAGAAAGAAGAAGAACTCTTATTTCTATTTAGGGAAGAATGACAAATTCGAATAAAATATATACAAATATCCCCTGTCCAGCTACGTGGCTAACTGGTGGTCCAAGAGATCCCGGCTTCGATTCCCGGGCACATCAGGGCATCAATTAAACAGTTCGGCTTCACAAATATATAAATGGAGTTCCTGGATGAGAACCTTCGAAAATCACTTCCCGGGCTCGAGGTCCCACCTTCCCTACTTTCATTGCGTCAACGGCTAAAGCTCAGAAGCATACGGGTAATGGAATGTTCGTAAAAGAAAATGGGCACTACATTAAATATAACGAAAGTAGGCTTTTCTATAATATAAGAGGAATACATTAATATTATTAAATGAGAAGAGTTTTATTCCCAACATTTACTAAGAATTTTATTAAACTGATAGAACCACATGATAAAATACACGAGATAATGCCATTTATTACACACAAAAATAAAATAATAACGAACTCATTTGTATACAGTATGCCTCAAAGTCTTTGTCAGTTCATACACAGTTTTGGCTATCGATTGGCATACTTCGAATAACCTTATTAGCGCGCACTAATACTATATAGGCCTACACTTCATACAAATGTAGGTGTTATTTATCTCTGAGCAATGATACTCAGGGCCGTTTTCCCCAAATGAGTTTAAACTAGGTTTATTTTAATCTGGTTAAAGTCTGAGTTTAAACTAACATTCATTTTCCCCATATTGGTTTAAACTTTGTTTCAAGTTTAAACTTGGTTCAAAGTTAAACCTTCTATATTGTAGGTTTAAACTGATGTTTATGTTCAACCTTCTTGACATTTTATTAACATATCTGTGATTTTCCTACTAGAAGGGTTAGTTTTGACTACCTGTATTGCAGCACTTTAACAGAAAACGTACTAAAATTAGAACGTAGTATTAGCATTAGAAAAAAGGAAGAATGTATTTAAATCTTTGGGTAAATAGGAAATAATTTTGAAATTCAAGTGAGGTTAAGAAGCCGCATTCCAACAAAAGTCTACAATCTTGGAAAATCGGATGTAACGGAGTATTTTGATGGATTTATAATTCATAAGCGAACAGCAAGGATTGTCTAGTATCAAAGGATTCATTTAAAACGTCAACTGCACGAAATAATGCTATTCCGCTAGAATCAATGATTCTGGTTGCTTTAAGATATTATGCAGCAGGCAATTTTCTCATTAACAACGGCGACCACAGGCCTTAAATTGCAGTCTTTTTATAATATTATATAAAATATTGTTGGTGGTATAAATACTGTAATGTGTGGCATAAAAATATTCGTACATAACAGCTGTAATACGTCCGTTTCCCGTGAGGTGTCTGGTGGCTGTGGTCGTTAAAGCGTTAGGTGAGCATCGTCCGAAGCTGTGATTAGACGGTTCGGATCCAGTTCGTCAAAAATATTTTTACCATCAGAATGTTGGCCGGCACGGTAGGAGAGGTGGTGGTTTACAATTCTAATCACTAGATCATATATTTATAGGATCAGAAAAGTAATAAAATGTTTCATCGTAACTATTGCCAGCAAACCAGCAATAGAAATATTATTGCTATAGGGAGAAGATTATTATGCTAACAGTACGACATACCGCGAACTTGGTAATGTTATAAACGAATATAGAATCAAGTAATACATCTCCAAATAATACATCCTCAGTGGTCTGTCTGATGGATCCGAGGTTTGTGAGATTGATCCCGACCGAGGGCGATGGATTTTAATAGGAGATAGATCCTTGGCATGCTTGGAATTTGTTTACTTGAAATTCACATAAATGTTGATTTTCTGAGGAAAGGAAAACCGTATTGCAGAAAGACTAGGATTTTAATATCTCAACGTTCCCGTGTGTTCCGTAAGACAATACAGACATCAAAAGACACATATTAAGCCCACGGTAGGCCTAAAGCATGACAGTGAAAAATAAGAAATAAAAGTGCGTTCCAAAAAATTGTAGACAGCAATGGCTAAAATTATACGACACAATACTTCGCATAAATGTAAACAATTTATTTATCAGCAAAGCTAATATCCCGCCGAATTTCTTCTTTATTCACTACGTACGACAGCATTAATTCGCCACAAACAGCTGATATTAATACAAAAATGTCGGTCGTTGAATTACTTCGCTCTGATTGGCCAATTCCAATCGACCATGCCTTCGACTATTCCTGCAGTGCAGCCAACGCTAGCGCACACTTGACATCATTAATTTAAACGGGCGAGCTGTCGTTTAAACTAAACGAGTGTCAGAAATTGGTGGAGATAATGGACTCAAGTTTGCACAAGGTTCTAAAGTTAAACGGGTTTAATTTATCCCAGGTTTAACTCGATTTGGAGAAAATGGCCCTCAGTGGTACCTATTATTTGAATGGATTGACCATAAGGTCGAGATGACACTATCTCATTATGTCATACTATTAGTTGGCGCTCATGGTTACGGAATTTAGGCAGATAAATTAGTACAAATTTTTATTCACGCACGAGATTACATCGCCGCATATCGAACACATGGTCTATTTTATCACATCAATTACACATTACACTGAACACATACACGTATTCTGGTTTTGCCTGACCTTGTTATATTCGAAGCAGATCAACACAACGTTGGTTTCCTACCCATCACTATAAACACTTAAGAACAACAGAAATACATAAATGCATTATACAGAGAAATATTAAACACATTAGCAAACAATACATCAAGCCGTATGGTATCAGGCTAAATCCATTGTTCTGACGCAGGTCGAACCCACGTTCTCCAGCTTCCAAGGTGCAAAAATCTGAACCTCCTACCACGAGCTAATTTAATAAATAACAATGGCGAGGAATACGTCCTTCACAGAATCATAAAATTATCAACGCTAGTCATAATATATCATTGATACTGCAGTGGTGAATGAAGAGGACTTACTGACTAAAATTCTGAAGGGTTTTAGAGGTGACTCCGTCCGCACATGAGACCAGACAAATCCCCTTCATCATAAATCCCTCTCTCTTGTTGTGGTCTGTATTCTACCTTCCGGCCACAAAGACACTTTCTATTTTCTTTCTTTCTTTCTTCTATTTTGGCTCGTTTCCAAGTACACATTTATTTAAGGGCCACCAATTCTTATTTCTTATTATTCTGGCCATATACAGCCTAATTCAATACGTCGCGATAGCCATCATTATTCTAATTTCTTGTCATTTTGTCATCTCAAACATTTCACAAGTGTCATCTTCCCCATTGTCACGCTACTGCATCTCAAACCCACCGTATTTATTTATTTATATGGAAGACTCTATTCCCTTCGGGGTTAAATCCATTGTGTCTTGATCTGCAGTCCTCTACTGTTGAAAGTTCTGCGTTGTCTTCGACAGGCATTTCGCAGGCATACAGGCACGTTAAAGCAGCGTTGAATCCTGGGTTCGATGGGCACTCACATACAATCGAATAAATTGGTAATTGGTTATTTGAAGTACTGTTTATATGTCTTCGAATAACATTACATCGATAAATCCACTCATAGACTCGAATGGACTACCCAAGTAACGGTTACTGTCCCTGAAGATCACTACTCGATTCCTGTTCGTTATAGAAGAAAATATTTATTGGCTTTATTTGTTCCTAAGCGAGCGTCTCTGTTCATTTTTGGAGCACTTCCTGGCTAGTCTAACAACGTTTGATGGTTAGGCTGAACGTCTCCTACAACTGCACAAACCTTAATCACAGTAGAATAATTACTGGTACTCTATAGTCAAGTGGTTCATGGTATGGTTTACTGTAGTGACGTCCAAGTTCGTGAACCAAGGGCAACGGCTGAGTGGCCTAGTAAGTAGTCCGGAGAGTCGGGATACCAGTTGCTACGGAATGGGAGTGGGCATCTCGATCATATTCTGAGTCATGGCCTTCCTTGTGCTCAGACAGCTAGGGCTATAAAATCTACCGGTGGTCCATAACCCGTTAGAGCAGAGATACTCATTTGGACTATGTGTAAATACGGTTGCATTCCGCTTCACGAATTTACCAAGCTCAGAACATTTTAAGCAAGCCTCGAATGTATGGGAGTGACGGAGTCCCACTCCCATTTGACTGGCGATGGACTCCTTGGAAACAACTTGGCGAACGAAATGGAATTCGATGGGAGCTATCAATATTGATGGGGCTTATGGAAGAAAGGAAGTAGAACTGACTGAGTCAGGAAAGAGGATGCATCTGAATGTGTTAGGAGTAAGTGATATTCGAGTAAGGGTAGATAAAGAGGAAGAGCTTGGAGATTATAAAGTGTACCTGACAGGTGTTAAAAAGGGAAGGGCAAGGGTTGGTGTAGGGCTGTTCATCAGTAATACTATTGCACGCAACATAGTTTCTCTTAGGCACGAAACGACCGAATGATGTGGGTAAATTTGACAGTTGGAAGAATTAGGACGAGAATTGTCTCAGTGCATTCACCATGCGAAGGTGAAGATGAGGACGAAAATGACAAGTTTTATGAAGCATTGAGTGACATCGTAGTCAGGGTCAACAGCAAGGATAGGATAGTGCTAATGGGCGATTTAAATGCGAGAGTTGGAAATAGAACTGAAGGATAAGAAAGGGAGATTGGTAAATGTGGGGAAGATACGGAAACTAATGGGAATGCGAAGCGTTTGCTGGACCTTTGTTCTAGTACGGGTTTAGCAGTTACGAATACATTCTTCAAGCATAAGACTTCACTGCTACACATGGGAGGCTAGGGGTACCAGATCCATAATAGACTATATCTTAACAGATTCCGAATTCAGGAAATCTGTTAGGAATGTACGGGTTTTCGGAAATTTTTCGATGACACGGACCACTATCTGATCTGTAGTGAACTAAGTATCTCCAGGCCTAGGGTAGACAAAGTGAAATCTGTCTGTAAACGAGTAAGGATAGAAAAACTCCAGGACGAGGAAGTTAGGCAGAAGTACACGGATATAATTGGTAGGAAGTTCCGAACATTGGATAATAAGCAGGTTCAGGATATAGAAAGAGAATGGGTGGCGTACAGGGATGCTGTAGTAGCAACAACAAGGGAATGCCTAGGAACAACTGTGTGTAAAGATCGGAAAAAGCGAACATCTTGGTGGACTGATGAAGTGAGAGCAGCTTGTAAACGTCAAAAGAAGGCTTAAAAGAAATGGCTCCAAACAAGGGCTGATGCAGACAGGGAATACATAGATGAAAGAAACAAAGCGAAACAAATAGTTGCTGAATCCAAAAAGAAGTCGTGGGAAGATTTTGGTAATAACCTGGAACGGCTGGGTCAAGCAGCAGGAAATCCTTTCTGGGCAGTGATAAAGAATCTTAAGAAGGGAGGGAAAAAGGAAATGAACAGTGTTTTGGGTCATTCAGGTAAACTCATAATAGATACTAGGGAATCACCGGACAGGTGGAGGGAATATTTTGAAAATCTTCTGAAAGTAAAAGGAAATCTTGATGGTGGTGTCGTGAACAACGGAGCTCATGGGGAGGAGAAAAATGATGTTGGTGAAATTACACTTGAGGAAGTGTAAAGAAGCAGCAGGAATAGATGAAATTATACCTGAAATGGTGAAATATAGTGGGAAGGCTGGGGTGAAATGGCTTCATAGAATAATATTTTCATAGTGTGTTCGTAAGGTACCTTTAGATCGGACAAAACCAGTCATTGCATCCATCTACAAGCAAGGGAACAGGAAGGATGGCAACAACTACCGAGGTATCTCGTTGATTAGTGTACCAGGCAAAGAATTCACTGGCATCTTGGAAGGGAGGGAACGATCAGTCGTTGAGAGGAAGTTGGATGAAAACCAGTGTGGTTTCAGACCACAGAGAGGCTGTCAGGTTCAGATTTACAGTACGCGCCAGGTAATTGAAAAATGTTACGAGAGGAATAGACAGTTGTGTTTATATTTCGTAGATCTAGACAAAGCATATCACAGTGTAGAAAGGGAAAAGATGTTCATCATACTGGGGGACTAAAGGATTGAGGGTAGATTATTAAAGTCAATCAAAGGCATTCAATAATAATGTTATTGGCTTTACGTTCAACTAGCTACACTTTTACGGTTTTCGGAGACGCTGAGGTGCCAAAATTTAGTCCCGCGGGAGTTCTTTCACGTGCCATTAAATCTACTGACACGAGGCTGACGTATCTGAACACCTTCAAATACCACCGGACTGAGCCAGGATCGAACCTGCCAAGGGGTCAGAAGGCCAAAGCCTCAACCGTCTGAGCCACTCAGCCCGGTCAAAGGCATTTATGTTGACAATTGGGCTGCAGTGAGAATTGATGGTAGAATGAATTGTTGGTTCAGGGTACTTACAGGGGTTAGACACGGTTGTAATCTTTCACCTTTGTTGATCATAGTTTACATGGAGAATCTGCTGAAAGGTATGAAGTGGCAGCGAGGGATTTAGGTAGGTGGATATTTAATAAGCAGTCTGGCCTATGCTGACGACTTGGTCTTAATGGTAGATTGTGCCGAAAGCCTGCAGTCTAATATCTTGCAAACTGAAAATAGGTGCAGTGAGTATAGTATGAAAGTTAGCCTTTCCAATACTAAATTGATGTCAGTAGGTAATAACTCCAAGAGATCTGAATGTTAGACTGGTGATACAAAGCTAGAACAGGTAGATAACTTCAAATATTTAGGATGTGTTCTCCCATGACGGTAATATAGAAAGTGAGATAGAATCAAGGTGTAGTAAAGCTAATGCAGTGAGCTCACATCGTCGATCAACAGTATTCTGTAAGAAGGAAGTCAGCTCCCGGAGCAATATTTATCTTTACATCGGTCTGTTTTCAGACCAACTTTGCTTTGTGGGAGCGAAAGATGGGTGGACTCAGGATATCTTATTCGTAAGTTAGGTGTAACAGACATGAAAGTAGCATGAATTATTGCTGGTGCAAATAGGTGGGAACAATGGCAAGAGGGTACTCAGAATGAGGATATGAAGGCTAATTTAGGAATGAACTCGATGGATGACTGTACGCATAAACCGGCTTCGGTTGTGGAGTCTGTGAGGCGTATGGAGGAGGATAGGTTACCTAGGAGAATAATGGACTCTGTTATGGAGGATAAGAGAAGTAGAGGGAGACCAAGACGACGATGGTTAGACTCACAGCACTAGTTGCAAATAGAGGATTGTGGCGATCTTTGTTAAATTCACAGAGGCTTGCAGACTGAACGCTGAAAGGCATAACGGTCTACAGTATAATGGTATGTATGTATGTATGTATGTATGTATGTATGTATGTATGTATGTATGTATGTATGTATTGAACCCATGACCTTTGTGCCCTAAGAACATTTTGCATAAATTGACAATTCAATTAGAAGTTCGATTCTTGACAGCATGGATTTTACACGTGACGAGGGGGTGATTACCCTCGGTCCCACGCTCTGGGATACGTGACGTCAGTCGCACGTGTCAACGGCGGAAGAATCTTAAGTCAGTTTTGTGAACTATTTCAAAGCGCGTGTACATGGCGTGACCCAAGCCAAGTCAAAAAAATATAGTGCCTATCAAAGGAGGTCATTTATCCCACTAATCGAACACGTATAAATTTTAAATGTCCATGAACACTACCGCCAGAAATGTAGCAAGTATGTAGTCACTTTCAAAACTCTTGTAATTACAGTTTAGTTAAGTCAGAAAATTTATAGAAATTTTCTTGGCGGCAAAGGGAGATACCCGAAGAGAGGGGGTAACTGCTATAAATATGAAGGGACGCCATGACGAAGCCTCCTTCTCCGACATTTAGAGTACGAAGCGGACGAAAAAGTGTTGAGCTGCTCTGTGAAATCAAACAACAAAGTAGACTAAGTTCAACCGCAGATTTTAGCCATTTTGGCTGGGGTCTTGACTCCATGTGGAGATAGTTCTCTTGAGTGGAAATAATTGTACCAGATAGGACGGTCGAAGTACTGAATAAATTCTCCTGTGATTATTAAAGTAATTCGTGTGCGGAAGTAATTACAGTCCATCGTGTGCGCTCAAAGAAAAAAAAGTGAAGGGCATTTCTTTTTTTATGCTTTATTCCAGGAAACCTGAAGAAATATAATTATGATCTGTAAAGCCATGAATGTAAAAATGGCTGAATAAAAATGCCAGGGTCGCAAGTGAGCCCTATGACGAACAATGGTGTGACTACATAAGGTAATGTGACTTTCCATCTTACTACCTATTATATCTTGTTTCATGATCTCTAAATGTGTATTTGAATGGGGATATACGACGCAGTGTTCACCCCTATGTGTTTTTTTGTAAATGTTAGAATACGACTAAAAGAGTCATTTGTTTTATTTCCCACTTGGATAAATTTTTAAGTCATGCGAGTGCCGTATAATGTTGTAAAAAGTTATTGAATAGGGTTTCGAAGTGATATCACGTCCAATGTAGATCGTCATTTCCGTGTGTGTGTACTGCCTATATTTTGTGATGTCAAATTAAGATGTTCATTCGACGTAAAATTTTTCTGTCTGTAATTCTGACGTAAATAATTTAGAAATCTATGGTTACTCATTTTCAATCGGGTGGAAGCGCGCTGTCGGGAGAGAATCTAGTGTGATGAATTTGGTCACGGAGAGAAACGTTTTCTAGGCCCATTTTAAACTGTGTCTGACTGACAATAAAAAGATCTAGTAGAAATTTTTCAGTCATTTTTCGTGAAAATCCAGTTATTAAATACGATATCATGTTATGCGAAGTTGTTCATTATTAATGCATTTGCGTATTAGACGTCATGAATTCTAGTAAGGATTTTATTCCAGTTCTTTGTCGATGGTAGTTGCGAGTAGGGAACAGAGGTTAGTTGTCGTGTGAGTCGAAATGAGATTTGTGAATCAGGTTAGAGTCCTGTCATTGAAGCCGGGACATGGAAGCCCGAGGAATAATTTATAATGTCGGGAATGGAAAGAAATATATAGAAATCCATAGCGGTATTAATTTGCGACGCGTATATTTATTGTGGGCATCTTGAAGCATAATTTGTGCATTTTGGTTGGTTAGAATATCGTATTTGTTTAATTATGTCGGCAGAGTTTAAAAGGGAGCATTTTGAGAAGCCAGTCAAGTAGAACAAACCAGGTGTTTCATGTTACTGCTAAGCGAACTTGGGGACGAGAGGCCTCAGCTGAGGGGGTTTCACCGTAAGATAACGGGACACACGTTGAATTGAGATTGTATTTCTCGGCCGGGGAGAACGACATGTTGGATTTAGTTGAAATTTTCATCCGGTAATAACCTGAGTGTTGTGGAATACTGTAAATTTGTTTAATTGGGGACGTAATGAACATTTGAAACCACGAACTTAGAGTATAAAGAGTACTAGTAACCAAATTCAGGGTTGTCCAAAATATAGAGCGTTGGTGGTGATAATTGTTTGACTGTGAGGAGGGCGCAAACGTTATAAAAATGTTATGACGAGATATGGCGTCGTAATTATATGGCGAGTTGCTTTTGGTTTGTAAGTAGATTATTAGGATATCCAAGTGTTCATGGTGGTTAGGATTAGATTAGATTTGAAGTGTGAGATCATGAGACAAGATATATAACTGGACATGAATTATGTAACAATTCTTTTCCAGCCAGATAAACATCACATGATTGAATTTACATCACAGCTGCGTAGGAATTTGTGAAGAAACCAGAGTCCGCGGAGATAGAAATTGTTGTTCTTTAAGATTTCATTAAATCATTTAAATTTATTTAATTATTAAATTCAATGAAACCGCATTTTGAAATAACTTTAATCAAGCGAATAAACTGGAGATACGTTCTGGAAATCTTAGTTTGTTTTCTGGGGAATATTTAAATGGTAACGTAACGATTAAGGGGACATATCCGAAGGAAATTGATTTTACTGCCACAAAGTTTGTGAGCATTGCTATTGTTGTAATTATTTAACTTCGATTGATTAAGCAGTGAATGTGCTGGGAACAGTAAAGTGGAAACTTTGGTCATCAACCGATGTAATTTAATTGTGTTTAGCCTTCAGCTTAGAAACTTGGATGGTCAAGGGGTCAACAACCTCAGTGACTTAGATTAGGGCCATATGCCACTGTAGCATCACTTTCCTTGCGGTCATCATCCACATTGACTTTAAAGTAACTTAGAAGATTAGATGTCGGTCCATGATATAGACGCAGGTCACATCGATTCAATTAAGGGTCCATGTTGTATAACCACTGTGTGGCACACACCGATTGGACTGCCTTAATTATACCCAGAGTCCAGAGTTCGTGTTACGAGGGCTGGACCATAACGAATCACTATGATGGTACATGTGGTCTCACATGGAAGCCGAATTTAAGGATTTCCAGACTTTCCTTTTTTAAATAATTAATAATTGAGACAATGGTATCTAGTAAGAATGCCCATCAGGCAGTTACGTCAAAGGCTCACACCAGTGTTCTGACCCTTTATGAAAATGATTGTGGTGTCCAGTGGACATAATTGACTTCAATGATGCCGTTGACATATCAGAATGCTTCAAATTTTCCTGAATAAATAGAAATCTTTTAAACAGACCTTTCATTCCAGTAGATAGATTAGAATTACTGAACCCTACTTTTACCTCAGCAAGTGACGAAGAACCCGATACGACCCAAGAGACAGATCTCATGAACTTTGCTGATAGGTAAGAAAGGTAGGTATCCGTCAATATGGACCTGAAGGGTACATTAAGTATGTATGTATGTATTGACGTATGTATGTATGTATGTATGTATGTATGTATTGACGTATGTCTATATTCAATAACTCACTACGTCGTGGGGATTTGGAATATTACCCGTTCTTTTGAAACGTATTCATTTTAGCCGACACTAATATTGCTTGTATGCATTCCCTTAATATATACTGGGATTAGTATTTTTCAAACCCACACACCACAAGTATCATTTCACACAAGGAAAATGTAACTGTACTATGAACGTGTATCGGACTGACGTGGATAACACAATATCGAGAACACTGTGTAACACTGAGTAGTACTGAGTAGCACTGAATCACAATGAACGAACGAATGAATGAATGAATGAATGAATGAATAATACTGGCTAATGAGTGTTGTCCTGGTGTCCTTATATAGAAGATGCGGGTCATTGGTTATGGAGAGGGTAAACTCCACCCACATGGGAAAGATCGTTCCGCTAATACTGTTCCCTCAGAGTCGTATAAATATTCATTTTGTACATCTTGATGTCCTCTATTCGCTGATCTACTTTCGTTTAAATCGCATCGCAGGTTTTCGGTAATCTTTCAAACTTTCCCTTGGATTTCAGTGCGCGAAGTTGTGGGAGATTGGGACTCCCATATCTCTGTCAAGATAAGCGCTAGGAACAGATGGTCTCTACCACCGCACATCAGTCCAATGTGCTTCATTAATAATGCGCTCGTTAAGTAATAAACATTCTTACATTATCAAATATTGTAAATTACGCTGAATTCATGGAGTCCTTACTTGTAGATTTCTTAGACTTGTAACAAATTTTATTATTATTAATTGACGCGCGAAAGTTTTGTGTTAGTATCCAAGAATAAGCAGGGAAATCGGTAAGAATATGCAGTTATAAAGTTAGAACCATGTAAAGTTAACTTTACCTCCTTACATAGGCAGTCGTTGAGCGCAGCATCCTTCTTCCTTCTCGCTTGCACGATAGAGAGCGTAATTCCAAAGTCTTGCTGTACTGAGAGCTCTCCTCATCTCGGCACGCGACCGGACAGCTGTAGTGATGTGACCTACTTGGAATTTCTCAAGGCCGCTCCAATTGATAGCGCGTGGCGAATGTTCTCGATATAGCACTCTCTCGAACTATGAGAACCTATCAGGTGAAGGTATGATGTCCAATTACGACGCGATATAAGAACACACCTCCCGGTGTAAATGCATAAATACCTGTGCTTCAGGAATAAACGTCCCTTCCTATTGCGACGTTCTTTGAGTGCAGCAGATTTTCGAGAACAAGTTACGTATCATTCTACGATAATTTCCACGTGGTCGTGTGTGTGGTCACATTCTAAAACTTTTATGTCAGTTTCAGCTCTCGTCAAGACATACTCAATTCTTCTCAATAGGATGTCTCACCCATATTCTGAAAGAGCGATTTACGAGAATCTGGAAAAGGACTTTGCTGTCAACATGCAGCGTTAAAATGTAGGCACTGTCTGACATGGGAGAGATAACGACTGGATGCTGATTGCCATGTACACAGATCACCATGTGAGGAGACTCATTCAGCGACGGCAAGATCCAATTTCATCAGAAATGTAAGTACCTCTTTATAATAATTTTCCTGTTCATCTTTGTGGAAATAGTACTAGCTTATCCATTGATGGTAGTATTTCTATTAGATTAGAACTTTTTGACAATATTTCCATTATTCTTTCCTATGGGTAATAGTAGTGTTGTTACATTGTGAGTGAATGATTTGTTGTCCGCTTCCGTAGCGTAACGATTAGTGTTATTAGGTGCCGTCCTCGGGGGCCCGGGTTCGATTCCCGGTACTGTCAGGAATTTAAAAATTGCAGGAGGGCTGGTATGTGGTTGAAATGGTACATGCAGCTTACCTCCATTGTGGGTGTGCCTGACAAGAGCTGCACCACCTCGGGATGAGGACACGAGTTTACTTACTAATGATTTGTTGGACTCCATTAGCGTAGTTAGTCAGTGAGTGTCTTCTGATATTGTTCTAAATGTTCCTCCGAATGATTAGATGCTATTTAAAAATCATACACCTCTCCTATAAAAGATAATTTTATGCGAGATTAAGTTAGAATGTATGAACTCGTGTGAGACAAAATCACGTTGTATCTGACATTTTGAAAATCAGAGTATATTTCACCTTACGCACTTTATTGGAATAATGCAAGATAGTGTCATCAGACTCAGTGTCGAATTCAGATTTTTGGCGAAATTAATAGTCAGCACTAATAATAATAATAATAATAATAAGAAGAAGAAGAAGAAGAATCATAAAAGTACAGTTGAAGGTCGGGTTAAACTGAAATTTAATGGTCATGAATGGTAGATGTTATTTACTATGTGTTATGTTTGATGTGTGCTCTATTGGTGGATTATGAGCCTGGAATACGGCGGATCCTGAGTGATTAATTGTGTAATTTTATTTGGGAAGTATGTGTCTAGAGAACCATGTCTTCTCTGAATTTTGGAGCACAATAATGTGGATGAGATTTAGGAATAATAATAATATATCGCGACTCATGAACCACATGTCCGATAATATTAATGTTTAACCAATATTTATGTGCGTGTTATTACTCGACCAATTGTCCTGAATATTGAATCGCTGATTTTCCCGATGATCAACGTTATGATAACTCTTATTTTCTTTACAAGTGATTGCCCAGATTTAATCACATTTATATGTGTGTCGTGTGTTACTATTTATCCGATACCGTCATCTGAATATTCCATGGATAGGAGAATAAAAATCCAAAACTTAATATTCTAATTCCAGAATCCGATTATCAAAAATATGTAAATAATAATCGCGTATTATTTGTGTAATTGTGGAATAAGTGCAGTAGTTAGTAATGTTTTTCTGCGATTTATTGAAATGTGGTCCTGGCCTGGCCACGTGTTCATCATGTTGGGCCCAGGTTATTGCAGCGTTGTTTGTGATGACTTATTTTGAGATGATTAACACCTTTAGTAAATTTTATTTGAATTTTACGTAAAGTTGACGTTAAGGTATCAGCCAAAAATGAATAAGTGCGTATTATTTCAAAATCGTATGAGCAAAGAATAAAAATTGTAAAAATTTAAAATTCATTTTCAAGGCGTCGAAAAACATGAATTAATGTTATGTATTATTCAAAGCAGTTTAAAAGGATTGTCGTGGAAATAATAATTCTTGGGAATGTAATTAATTTTGGTAAGGTCTTGAAGAGATATGATTCAGTAAAAGTACGTAATGGAAATATTTTCAAGAGTATAGTTTAGTTGAATTCACACCAGAAAGGCGAAGTAATATTGATTGAATTTATCCACGAATAAGAAAAATAACGATGTAATAATTATATTTGTAACGTTTAATGACGTCATCATTAATTTTTTCTTCATTAAATTAAACATTTTCCATTTTGGGGGGTAAAGGTAGACGCTATCGCGATAGCTTAGGATAGTTTATGGAACATGGAATAACTTACTGTTGTTATTTTTTTATTTGCTGATAAACCGACCAGTGTTAGGAGGAGGTTCTCCTGCAATAATTTTTATTTAAGCCAGATGTGGGCTAATGGCTAATTATTTTTATTACAGTAAAATACAAGCTTCGGTATGGTTGGAGAATGAAGGTTTAGTGTATCAGACAACTTTTGGAGAAGAATCTGAATCAATATCATCAAGATTAATTTGTTAAATTTTTTGTTATATGAAATTCTAGTGGTAATAAATGTCAAACCTATTATTTTAAATGTTTTTTTCAATTGTCGCCAGTCCTTAAGTCTTACCTGCCATTATAAAATAAGCAAAGCCTGACAGCGAACGGTCCACGTCTGGGACTCTCGCTCTCCGGCTGAGCCGACCGGGAATAAAGGGGGCAGTATGTCTGTCTATACAGTATGTGTCTCTGTTATTCGTACAGGCTTCAGTTTCTTATAACGTCTCGTATATTCACATTAACAATTAAAAACGTGAAATAAAACTTATATTACGGGTAAAAACATGGTTTGTAAATGACAATTCGTTAGTGAAAACCATACTAATTTACATACAGGCAAGAAGATTTGATATTAATGTGCCGGCATCGACAAACGGGTGTATCAGTTGTATTCGTACACATGGACAAGATGATGCCCACCGTTTGGCTGCGATGCACGGAAAAGTCTCAGTGACCGCATACGACTGGTCAAGTGCGATAGTCTCCTTCCTAGTGTATCTGTGGTGGACATCGGTAGGAGTACAGATTTAAGTACGGAGCTCAACAACACTATACTTAAACTGGCACTTAAAGGACTTTCATTACGAAAGATTGAACAGCTGGTCAATAGAACACATTCTGCGGTGCAATATGTGGTTGATACATTTAAATACAAAGGCACTATTAAGAATACGCCAAGGAAATCCAAGAGAAAGTGTTTAACCGAAAGGAAAGAACGGCTTGTTATTCGGCTTATAAAGTCAGATTTCAAATTAAGTGCAGCAGTATTGAGGAAACTCACGGAGGAACGAACTGGAAAGAAGGTCAGCAACTCCACCATCCGTCGGATCCTGTATTAGCATGGGTACTATGGAAGAATCCCTCGGAAAAGGCCATATGTAAGTATAAAAAACAGACGGCTTATACTGACATTCGCTAAGGAGCATATAAATAAGGAGAAAGAATTCTGGAATGATGTTATCTGGTATGATGAGACAAAAATAAACCTTTCTTGGGTCAGGTAGCATACATAGAATATGGAGAAAAATTGGTACGAACAATGATGTGGCGAATACACTTCCAACTGTAAAATACGGTGGTGGGTCTGTAATGCTTTGGGGCTGTATGTCAGGCAGAGGTGCGCGTAACATACATTTCATCGACGGAATAATGAACAAGGAGGGCTATAATAAAATCCCGTGAGCAAACGTGAAGCAGAGTGCCGAAAATATGGGGATGCCACCTGTTTATATATTCCAGCATAATAATGAACCAAAACACACTGCTGATATTAAAAAGACATGGTTGATCTTGAACATTCCTAAGCAGCTTAGAACACCTTCCTAGTCTCCGGATTAAAATCCCATCGAAAATCTTTGGGCTACGTTGAAGAGGAATCTCCGTAGGCAACGTATGCGTACGAAGGAGGAACTTAAAAGTGTGATTCTTCAGAAATGGCAGAAAATCAGCCCCGAGATGTGCAAGAAATTACTGTATTGTTGCGGCGACGATGTCAGGCAATTAAAAAGTCTTAGAAACATTCCGGTAGATACTAACATGTTCCAGGAACCCTTTATTTATTTGTTTATTTCAAGTGTGCAGTTTGCTTGTACGAATAGGAATGATACAAGACTATGGGCGCACTTTTCTTTATTAGAAGCTGTATGTTTGGTTAACATGATTGCAGAGAGATACAGTAGATATAAGTGTTCTGAAGGCTTTGTTGAATGTATGTTAAGTGAATAAAATCCTTTTCAGATTATCCTTTTCTGGCAGTGCGTTGAAGTACTAAAGCAAACAGCCCGTACGAATAGAATAGGTACATACTGTATGTATTCGCAAAAATGTCAAATTTTGCATACGGAGTAAGTGGGCTGCACGGTTCGCGTTCGGGAGGTGGTTGGATTAGCCCCACTGCCAGCAACCCTGAAAATGGCTTTCATGGTGTCCAGTTTTTAGACCAGAATAATACCGGGGCTGTAGGTACCTCAGTTAAGGCCACGGTCGCTTATTTCGCAGTCTTAGCCCTGTCCCATCCCGTCACCCCCTTAAGACCTGTCTGAGTCGATCTGATATAAAACTAAGTGCAATCCCATTGTTATCGTACTCGGAAAACTTGCATATTCGTTTGGATAACATGCATATATCAGTGAGTGTCTTGTTCAGCGCGGTTATCGAACTAGAGTCCGGTTCCATGTCTAAATGGTTAGCGCACTGGCCTTTGGTTCAAGGGGGCCAGGTTTCGATTCCCGACTATGTGTGTGTGCTGTCTTCAACATTAGAATTCATCGTATGTACCCCATCCTTAAAGACACGCATGTCGCCTAGAAGTGTGAATTCGAAATACTTGCACCAGGCGTCTCTGGAGGCCGCACGCAATAATAATAATAATAATAATAATAATAATAATAATAATAATAATAATAATAATAATAATAATAATAAATACTAATACAAATGTTTCTTGCCAGATCAGGGTTGACTGTGCTTGATCACCCTCCATACAGTCCTGATCTTGCCCCAAGTGACTTCGCACTCTTCCCAGAAGTGAAGATGAAGCTGAAAGGGCGGCGTTTTGCACCCGACCGGGAATAAAGGGGGCAGTATGTATGTCTATACAGTATGTGTCTCTGTTATTCGTACAGGCTTCAGTTTCTTATAAAGTCTCGTATATTCACATTAACAATTGAAAAAGTGAAATTATTATTATTATTATTATTATTATTATTATTATTATTATTATTATTATTATTATTATTATTATTATTGAGCTAGAATGCCTTCACCACCAGGACATGAAGTCCTCGTTAGATCTCGCGTGTTTTAAAATATATAAAAAATCCAAGACTACTTCAGGCGGCCGCAGTGTGATTGGTGTTCTAATTGGTAATTAGGGTGTTCTAATTAGTAGGAGGTGGGAGCATCTTTCACTCTCCTCTTGTTAGTACTAGTTCCGTCATGGTCCATGCGGATTCTCGCGTGTGCACAAGCTAGCGCCAGGGAAGCAGCGTGGAGCAGTCCCCCCTCATTGAAGAACAACCTACCTACCGCATGTGGATTAGATATATGTGCACGTAGCTTTATCAAAGGAATGACTTCTTCGTTCTAACACCCAAACCAAACCCTATGGCACTACAGCCTCTGAAGAGCCTTGGCCTACCAAGCGACCGCTACTCATCCCGAAGGCCTGCAGATTACGAGGTGTCGTGTGGTCAGCACGACGAATCCTTTCGGCCGTTATTCTTGGCTTTTAAGACAGGGGCTGCTATCTCACCGTCAGAGAGCTCCTCAATTCTAATCACGTAGGCTGAGTGGACCTCGAACCAGCCCTCAGATTCAGGTAAAATTCCCTTTCCTGGCCGGGAATAGAACCCGAGGCCCCCGGGTAAGAGGCAGACACACTACCTTTACACCACGGGGCCTTCTAACACCCAGCCAGATATTAATAACTGTAATTAACAGAAGTATTGGAAAGGAATGTCAGACCAGATTTTCCTTGCTACGGCACTACTGCTATTACTACTACTACTACTACTACTAATAATAATAATAATAATAATAGTAATAATAATAATAATACTAGACTCGGTAGCTGCAGTCGCTTAAGTGCGGCCAGTATCCAGTAATCAGTAGATAGTGGGTTCGAGCTCTACTGCCGGCACTCCTGAAGACGGTTTTCCGTGGTTTCCCATTTTCACACCAGGCAAAAATGCCGGGGCTGTACATTAGTTAAGGCCACGGCCGCTTCCTTCCAATTCCTAGGCCTTTCCTATCCCATCGTCGTCATAAGACCTGTGTCGATGCGACGTAAAGCAAATAAGATGATAATAATAATAATAATAATAATAATAATAATAATAACAATAATCGTATGGCCTCAGCTACCGTGTGCAAGCATTTTAATCTGACGCCATCTTGGTGTTTGCTTGTCATTTCGACCTTCCGTTTTACTCTAGGCCTACTACAAAGGGCACTAGGAAAGTTTTGCAATACGCATAAACGGTTGACTGGACACCCCTGTTATGGTGAGGGATGAAAAGAAGGGTGAAAACCGGTCTAGAAGACAGCAAGGCGCGACCTTCACACCAGTTGTTACCATGCAGTGGGATTGAAAGCAAGTTAAGACTTCAGTGTGGTCTGAAGGTGAATACCGCGCAATTATCGGCTACAATTTTGCTCGTGGATTAACTCTTGACCAGTGCTTGGAGGAAATGACTCATGTGCTGGAGAAAGACTGTCCACATCGGATAACAATTTTCCGCTGGTGCAAAGAGTTCCAGAGGGGAAATTTGGGGGTCGTAGACGATTCTCGTTCTGGGCGACCGTCTGAATCAGTGACTGAGGAAAACATTGAAACTGTGAGGGAAATGTTGCAGCAAGAGAGGCGGTTGACATATCAGCACATCCCTGCACCAGCTTTCATTCAATTCTACACGACAATCTCCATGTTAGAAAGGTTTGTTCCCTTCGGGTGCCCCATTCACTTTCAGAGGAACAAAGAGCACATCGAGTAAAATGGTGCCGAAAAATGCTAAACCAGTTTGAAAATGGGACTTTGCCTAACGTCAATAGCATCGTTACAGGTGACGAAACTTGGTTGTATTATTACGATGTACCAACAAAATCCCAGAACAAGGTGTGGCTGTTTGAAGATAAGGGTACTCCTGTGACTGTCAGGGCAGTGAAGAAAAGGATGATTACAGTATTTTTCACTAAACGGGGCATCCTGACTCGGGTTGTGCTAGAAGCACAAAGGACAGTTACTGCGAAGTGGTACAGTGAGACTTATCTGCCTCAGGTCATCCAGGCTCTTAAACAGCTCCGTCCGAGTTCACGGCTCAACACTTGGCTCTTGCATCACGACAATGCTCCAGCACATCGTGCTGATGTAACAATGGGTTTTCTTGCCAGATCAGGGTTGGCTGTGCTTGATCACTCTCCATAGAGTCCTGATCTTGCCCCAAGTGACTTCGCACTTTCCCAGAAGTGAAGATGAAGCTGAAAGGGCGGCGTTTTGCATCCGACGAGGAGCTTCTGGCAGCATGGGATCAAGAGTGTGAAAATGTAACCGAATAAAAGTGGCAGAGTGTGTTCAGTGACTGGTTTCAACGTATGGAGAAGTGCATTGGGTGTGGTGGAAATGATTTTGAAAAAGTCTAAAGCGTTTCACTCATATTACAAAACTTTCCTAGTGCCCTTTGTAAATGGCAGAGTAAACAGAATCTTTCCACAGCGTCTATGGCTGAGTTTTAATGAATGTCGTCGGGTAGACACCAATTGTGTTGCGAGAGATCCTTTACACGCCGACATCGTACGATATGGAGTGTTGAATGGCCTTTTTTCCGCCCTTCAAAAGTCCGACTACCTCTGCCGCGTTTGAACCCGCTACCTTGTGATTCAGAGGTGGACACTCTAACCAGTGATCCACAGACGGAGCTGCTACGGTACTGAGTAGACTGCACAGTCAGCGTCACGACGCTGAGCGGAAAATAGACCTGACACTCTAAGGGAGCCAGCGGCTTCGGATACATGAATTCCTTTAGGAGGGTGGTGGTTATTTGCTGGAAGAAATGCTGCTAGAACCAGTCAGGTAGTGTCTGTACTTCAGGTTAGGGGGTGCTTGTCAAAGGCGTTTGTTCTCAATGTTAGGAAAGGTCTTTTACCACATTTCCAATGACAAGTGGAGAGACACATCTGTTGGAAAATTTTCTCCATCTCTACAATTTATATACATGCCTGACCGAAACTTAACCATAATGAAGTATACTAAGGCGTCCCAAACAGGCGACGCACGTCATTATCACCCAAGCGACGTGGGAAATATGCGAGAGAGGATGAAGAGGCCAAAGGAGCTAGTCCACTAATAACGTCTGATGACTAACATCAGGACGCTCACTAGCCGGAGCCGAATATTTGCAGCAAAATCGAGGTATGGACATCACCTGTGTTCAAAAGACCACGTGGGGTGGCGTAAAGACCAAGGACATTGGTGAAAGCTATACTAAAATAACTTGTATTATTATTATTATTATTATTATTATTATTATTATTATTATTATGCTGGTTGCTTTACGTCGCACTGACACAGATGGGTCTTAGGCGACGATAGGACAGGAAAGGGCTAGGAGTGGGAAGGAATCGGCCGTGGCCTTAGTTGAGGTACAGCCCCAGCATTTGCCTGGTGTGAATTATTATTATTATTGAACAGACATCTGTTCAGGATGGATGCGACGCGACTAACGAAGCAGATTTTTAATGTGTTGGACAACAGACCTAACGTCTCGGATAAATGGTTCAAAGAAGTAAGGAAAGACCTCAAGAGCATGGGACTGAATCAGTAGGATATCTCTAACCGATCAAAATACAGATCAGTGATCAACAATTTAAGCGCTTCACGATGAGCAAAAGCAGAACAGCGGATGGACAGAAGAGAGAATACAGGTGGCCATAGAACGAATGCAACGTTTTTTGGGCTGTAGAAAAGGCTTCCAGAAATGCCTTATAGTTACTTTACGTGGTCCCTTATGGCCCTAAACGAGAATAAAAAATTATTGTCCAATGTCAGTCATGGTGTCACAGTGGTTATGAGAGGCTACGAGGCAATGTAATCGAAGTATGCCGCATCAGCGACTGGCTGGTCTCCATCAAAGTTGACTCCACCAATGCTACAATTCCAGTAGTTCCTTACTATCCATGCCAATCAGGTTGCCCAGACGACGAGAGAGAAGAGTTTGGGATAGCATCCACGTGCATCTGTGATAGCTCGCCCGGAGTGAGCACGTATTCAACGGTGGGATGGGGACTCAACGGCCACGTAGGATCGAGGAGGGATGGATACCCTCAGTGTCACGGTGGGCATTGCGACATCCAGATTAATGATGGCCACCGCACTCGACTGCGCAGAGGTGTACGATCTCGTCGCTGCCAACACCTGCCTCTAGAAATGGAGGACTAGCGTATCACCTATTAGTAGCGTACGGACATTCCAGATGGACTACTGGGTGCTATGACGCAGCAACGTCAAGCTGATCATGGAACCTAAAGCCATCCGTTCGGAAACCGTTGCTCCCCAGCATCACCTCCTCATCCTCATGTTTAAACTTGGACGGCAAACAAGTGAATTGGCAGGCGCTCTTTGCACACTTACCATCGAACGCAGCCAAACGGTAGCAGTGCTCGGACATAATATAGTAGATAACGTTAATTCTACAGCAGCTGATATTGTCGGAAATACTAAGGCTGTCAGGCGATTTAACGACAAGAAAGCTAGTCTGGTGGTGGTCAAAGAGGAGGAACCGGCCGACAAGACCTGATAGGCATCGCAACTCAGTACCAGTCACCAGCAGTGCAAGAACCTTAAATCTGCAAATAAACGAACTGTTGCGATAGCTAAAGCTGAGAACTCTGCAGAGCTGTACAAACAACAGGATACTTTAGAGTTGGAGGCGGTGGGAATGAAGAAAATGTCTCGTATCTTCCCGTCTTCACTCAACCCAGGATTTCGGTCACGACATACTGTAAATATGAATGGTGTAAACCAACAAGTCTTCCTAGATTCAGCAGCAGTCCTGAGCAGCTACGTCTACATGATAAACGAGGAGTCTTTCCATCCCCGATTCAAAGTGCCAGTAGCTTACAAGAACCAGTTTCGTCAATCTCGTGTCAAGTTCGACAGGTGATCAGTAAGATGTAGAATGTGGAGGCTACCACCTCCGATGACATTCTCGCTGAGACCTGGAAGATTAGTTGACCAGCATGGTACCGAAATTCCGGTATCCCTATTCAACAAGAGGTAGAAGAAGACACAGGGCCCCAAGCCTAGACGACCAACATCACGGCACCCATTTGCAAGAGCAAGGTTGATGTCAAGGAATGTGCCAACTATCGAACAATTCGACTGCTCTGTCATACGATAAAGATCATTGGGCACATACTCGATAGCCGCCTCCGCAGCTTTGTGAAGGGCAGTGGGACTACAGATCTCATCCACGCTGCTCGCCTGCACAGAGACAGACACAGGGAAAAGAAGAAGCCGGCCTTTCAGCCTTTCTAGATCTATAGAAGGCGTTCGAGCAAATTCTACATGAGGTGATTTGGCAGGCACTACGATCGCATGGTATCCCCGAAAAATATGTCCATTGGATGCAGCCTCATTACCGTAACACAAGTAGCATCGTACGATGTTCTGCTGGAATCTCACCACCTTTACCCATCCGAACTGGTGTCCATCAGGGATCGGTTCTCTCACCCCTGCTATTTACCTTTTACATGGGCAGGGTAACGGCGGTCATCCAACCACCGCACCCATGACGCTCCTGTACGATGACGTCTTACTGGCTACGAAAGAACGTTGGTATCCTACGGAAGCAAACGCAACTGTGTGAATCCAGGCTTGTGAAACATAGACTGCGGTTAAACTTCAAGGACACAAGGTATATGGAGTGCAGAAGGCATGCAGACGGAACCATCCAAATTGATGGGCAGGATGCAAACAAAGCTGGGCAGTTTAAATATATTGGCTTCCATACGTGTGCGGTTGTTAATACCCTTCCCGGTGCCCGCCTTTGTCTCAATGCGGCGTGCCTAAAGAGGAGGCAGGTCACTGGAGTCATCACAGACCATCTGAAGGCCAAGTTCTGTAAGAGCGTCGTGCGCCCAGGGCGCCCAACCAGTTCATGTGTCACACTCTCACGCTTTACCTCTCACAAAAACATTACTTTCCCACCTCTACCTGCGTCCCGCCGCTCAGTCCTGTCTATGCGATGCTTAAATGACCAAACTTAGACACCCCAAAATAGGCGCTACATATACGACTGGGCATCTAATCTGAATAGAGCATTCCCACTGAAGTCGTTGGACCAAATTTCAATCATACCGCAGACTTTCAGTTGGAAGGGTTTCCTTGTCGGATGACAGAATCTAACCAACAAAGTTTCTAAGCTGAAATATTTCACACGGCTGTTTTCGTAGATACAATGGCAATATTATAGAGTAGTACATGCTGATGAAGACAGAACTACAAAATGGTCAACCGGATACGGGTGGTACTAAACCACAACCTTTCGCTTTCATGCCTGATGCCCTTCCATTTGAGCTATGCTTGTCTATGGCTCTGTACTTGTCATTTATTTAGCATGTACTATGCGCACGGAACACGATCTAGTAGGCTAAAAGTCTGTTTCAAGCACAGCGTGGCTGTGAAAACTAGATGGTCATATTCCGATATTCAATTTCTATGCATGAATTGTGGTCAAGAGCTGAGTCCTCGACACTTTCTATGTGACTGATACCTCTGAGAACAGAACTGGATACATTTTCGAACTATTTGTTCGTTCTTTTTACACTCATTTTCTTTATACTTTGTTATTTTGGACAAATTACTTTCTATTGTACTATGTATGTTTAGTATTCATCCTCAAGTCTGATTTGATCCTCCTCAAGATCCACCGCCTAATCACCAGTGAAGAGATATATTAGAGAAATAAGGAGTAAGGCAGTTTCCTGTTCCTTTCCTCACTGAGTCAGAAGTTTCTATTACATACCAGTCTGACAAGCTCATTGAAATGCACGCACAAACCGACTCAGTAAGAGACGAAAAGTCTAAGTTCACGACGAGGGACTTAGATTTTTTCACCACCATAGAGAATTTTAAAAATTATATATAAGGTTTTTTTGCTTCTAAAAATTTCGCCTGCACAAACCCCAGCGTCAGTGGGCATGACCTGACACATCTCGCTCTGATGAGTCTAGTGTCAAGTCTAAGACGAAACGTTGTTTTTTTTTTGCTAGGGGCTTTACGTCGCACCGACACAGATAGGTCTTATGGCGACGATGGGATAGGAAAGGCCTAGGAGTTTGAAGAAAGCGGCCGTGGCCTTAATTAAGGTACAGCCCCAGCATTTGCCTGGTGTGAAAATGGGAAACCACGGAAAACCATTTTCAGAAACGTTGGTTTATAGAGCAAACGCCTGGAAAGCCTTATCTCATACCATTCATAACAGAGATTGGCTGCATAAGGGGATGGCATGACTACCTTAGCATAGCTCATAACTCAGTCACTTTCATATTGTTAAAAAGCCAAGGATGAGACTGAGACAGGTCAATGAAAGTCACAAATTTGATCTGATCCATACCAGACGACCCAGTGCTATATAAAAACTAGATTTCGCTGGCAAAGGTACTCTATTACACTAGGGTAACTGTTGAATGTGATTCATTTTATCTCAAAGGTTCTTCCACACTAAAATTGCCCGGGCGAGGGAAGAAGGGGGCGGGGGGATTCTTCTATTATAAAATAGGAGGAAAATGTAGAACACGCATATTACTGAAATTAATGCTTTTTTGCTGTACATATTTTCATAAAAACAGCAATAATACACATAATATAGAAATACCGTAATAAAATGACTGCCAGACATTCAGCTTCAGCGTAGCGATGGTAATTCCGCACCTGCACGTTTCACTTTGACAAGTTCATCTGAAACCCGGGCAAAAATATATCTTACTTAAAGCCCCCCTCCCTTGTCATCGCTGTAAGTAGCTCGAGCTTGCAGCACTTCTGTACTTCTTGGAGCGGGTATGTTTCCGATAGGTAGCCAATAGAACAATATGTACAAACGGAATACCTTTCCAATGTTTATCATTGTTTTTATAACAACAGAATTCAAACAAAATCATCTGGAGGAGGGGATAATTTACTTACTGGGGTATTATATACCCTCCCCCGTCGGGGGGGGGGGGCACTGCCTGAAATAAACACTATCTATGATCCTTCTCCCCCCCCCCCACCCCAACCATGTCTTTCTGATTTCGCACCATCATCCGGAGAACGGAAGGTTCAAGTTGCTGACCTTTTTCCGTTTGTCTGGGGTCGTGGATTAAGCCCATTGTTATGGCCGGATGGTCTTCCTAACGCCAACCCTATGTAGAGGGATGTCTTCACAATTGCATGTTTCTGAGGTGGTTTGTAGTTTAATTTGTATGTAAATGAAAACGTGTATTAAAAGTGATTATAAACACCCATCCCCGAGTCAGAGGAATGCGGTTAATAATCTCGCTCGGCCGGGAATCAAACTCAGGGCCTTCTGAATCGAAGGCCATTACGCTGAACATTCAGCCAACCAGCCCCACGTTCCAGTTCCGTGGATGGACATCCTTCTGTTTGGGCGATGCAGAGAAGGGGAAGGCTAAATCTGAGAAGGTAGGTGCTTCGATCATAATGAAGTTTGTTTGAAAATAGTAAACCACGGAAAAACATTTCGAACCCACCATCTCCCGAACGCACGAAAATAGCTGCACGACTCTTAGCGTGCGGTCAGCTCGCTGGGTAGCCTGATTATCAAAATGTTACCTTACGAGCTACCCTTTTCCTCCTCCATGAAAAGAATAGATGAAAGTAGGCATACAACAATTTGTAGATTTCGTGCAATGTAAATTGAGTTCACTAACACATACATTTATCACTGTGCCTAGTCATAAAAACGCAACATAATAGGGAGAAGAAGGGGTGGAGGTGCGTGGAGGGGGGGGGGGGGGGAGAATAGATGTTCAATCTTTATTTGATTCCTCTTCCACCCCACTGACACGCTACTGCTGACAGATCGGTTTGTTCTACAAAAAGTGCACCTTAATAGCTTATAATTATAACCAATATAGCATAACATTAGAATGTGTTCGTGCTATTGTTGAGTAATTCAGTACCCTTGTAGCTCAGCTAGAGTCAGACGCAAGGAATGGTAATAACACTAAAGAATTTATGGCACGTAAACTTCAGTCGTGATCAGCTGTCTTCATTAATATGACAATCTTCTAAAACAGAACTTATTAAACTCATTAATAAGAGACCGAGAAAGTTGGCTAAATGTACGTCTCACGTAGCTATAAGCTTGTATTGTATTCTGAAGACAACAGGCTTGGACACTACCAACGAAAACTCCGAGGATGATTTTCTGTAGTTCCTGATTTCCACACCAGACAATTGCCATGGTAGTACCTCAGCAATGCTGACAGCCACTACCTCCGCAGTCCCAGTTCTTTCCTACTCCAGTGTCACCGAAAACCCACCCGATTTAAGTCCGAGGTGAACACCTCAAATAATAATTGTTATAGTTATTTCCGCGGAGCAGAAAGGAAAAGAAGCGTAAGGGGTGAATGGCTGGACAGAGCATAAACCAAACTTCAATTATTGCTAACAAAATCTATGAAAAATGTATTTTATTTCTTTTCTTGAGTTTGGATTTTTTAACAACAGCGACAACAACAAGGAACGCTTCACCGAAAGAGCCGAGAGGCCCGAAAACTTACAACCAGGGAGCTCGTAAGCTCAGAAACCTCACAATTTCGGGGAGGAGAGATCCTTTTTCGTAATAGTCATACATTTCGACCCATAGGTCTCCTAAATTTGCACTTGCAGAAAATATAAAGCTAGCCTGTACATAATTTGAAAAGACAGAGTCGATACAGAGCTGAGAAAGAAGCTATATCTGTTGTATACAAGGAACTTGGTATACAGTGACACAACATAAAGTTTATTGATTTAATGATTTGATACAATATACTGTATATAAGAAATAAAACTGAATTCTTCTTGAAACTTGTTTGAATGCACGCAGTTAATGTTGAAATTAAATCTTAAATTGAATGTCTGTTGCATATGTACAATTATACAATACGAGAGTTCTATATACACTTAGTTCTATCTTGAGGAGATAGTCTGTTTCACTAATAAATTGTCCTGATAGTCGAAAACTATCTTCTGTGAAATTACAAGCGTAACTTGTAGAGAGAGGCAGAATGCTGGTACTAGGTTTATACTTGCAAGGAACTTGCATTCATTTATTCAAATAGCAGAATGCTAAGGTGGACGTCGGAGCACTGGTGAGGACTAAAGGGAGTAGCAGAATGCTATACTCGGGGCTCGACGTGGCTACGGGGATCAGGATAATGAGGCAATGTTCAGAAGTGAAACCTCACGGCCAGCAATTTGTCCACCTGTTCAAAACACGTTTTTAAGAGGAATGCCTCCGTGTCTGACTTGCGGTGTGGTATGGTCGTTGAACATTGGGGTAGTCCTGGAGAGGCTCGGAACGAAGCTCCTTATATATCGCTGGCTGACGTCATCGGTGAGCGTGCCAGGCGCAGTAAAGACACCTCTTAGCTACTAGAAATTTCGGTGCTGCGGCGGGTTGCGGAGCTTGTAGGCGCAGAGCTTGCGATGCGGTGGACACACACAACAATATCTTCTAATACAACTTTACATCAGACGGGTCTCAAACTTGAGTCCAGTTTACAATCAATTTTGCAAATGCCCTTTATCTGGCTAGTAGTCCACATTAATAGCAGTTGTATGACACCGCAGACACTTGAAGCGGCAAGTATCTATTGCTTTCATTGGGTGACCAGTCAATCCCTTCGCCACCCTTATCTAACACGAAAGAGGATTGAAAGATCCGTAAGTAATCAGAGGCGTGAGGACCACTCTACACGGATATGAAAGAAAGACAAGAATTAAAAAAAAACCGTTTACACTCGAAAGGGCGAGAACAAAATGAGAATGGAGGCTGAAACACAGAGCACTCCAAAGTTAGTTCAATAGCAAACACCTAACTGAGCACATGGCCCAATGACACAGAGTCAACACCGTAATGTAAGGTGAATAACTGCAAAATGATAAATAAAGAGATCGATAAATTTAGAAAATTGAAAAACTTAGTCACCAAAAAATGAAATTAGAAGGAGGAAAACTAGGGTAAACACTCGTGCGTCCTTACATTTTACCAAGTTTTCATTAATGGAGTAATTTAAAAGTCCCAATACCGGCCAGAAAAAATCCACATTACAATTTTTTTGCTAGTTGCTTTAGGTCGCACGGACACAGATAGGTCTTATGGCGATGATGGGACAGGGAAGGGCTAGGAGTGGGAAGGAAGCGGCCGTGGCCGTAATTAAGGTACAGCCCCAGCATTTGCCTGGTGTGAAAATGGGAAACCACGGAAAACCATCTTCAGGGCTGCTGGCAGTGGGGTTCGAACCTACTATCTCCCGAATACTGGATACTGGCCGCACTTACGCGACTGCAACTATAGAGGTCGGTCACATTAAATGTAAGTAGAAAGAGAGAACCCTACATAAATATTAAAGAAAGGCCGGACGACCTAAGAATTACGCGCTAAAGTGGAACGCTTGAATCTTCCCAAGCAGCAAGGATCACATAGTAAAGTTCTGCCATACCTTTGTTTATTGCCGCCTTTTCATGCCAGCCCCCGCTCCATCAGTTTCCCGAAGGAGATCTCCTCGCTCACGTAGAACACTCAATATACACTGCTGCAAGACACATGTCTCAAAAAACTCACACCTTTTGTAAGGGGCTGATAGGGGGTTCCAGAATAAATGAAGTAAAATCAATTTTGATAGGCTGACAAGATTTTGATATCCAGAATGGGGGATCAATTTAATCACAGTGAATAACTGGACAATTATAAATAAACAATTGGATGTTGATTAAGTTACCCAATTTTAAATACAAACTTTCTCGATGGTAGTTAGAGTTTCTGAATACCAGGTAGCACTAGGAAATTAATGCTAGGGATATCTGGTCTCAAAAGATATAATTTCTGCAATAATGATAGTTCATAGTTTGTGACTTCCCCTCTCGGAGAACAATCATCGAACGAGAAATGCAACCATTCAAGCTAAGGGCGCCAATCTTTAAGTTGAGGACTTAAAGATAAAAATTTATAATCAAGCTTGGACGGACTCTTATCACAGGGGTGGGGTGATAGTGCACTAATCATTAAGCAGGAGAATTAGAAATCAAAAGGCTAATTAAGGCAGATTGATTAAAGTGAACTAGAAAAATACTTTTTATTATATTGAATATAAATGACGACGGTTTAACGAGAACTGAATTTAAAATAGAAAATTAATTTAACAAAAAATTGAATGACTCTACTTCGCGAAAACTTGCAATATCTTTAACTCGCTTGCTCACCATGTAGTCTTGTTCTGCTGGTCCTTGGAAAGCTTCCATCCTTGTAGCTGGAACATCACCGGTCGTCTTTGAGATCTCTTCATCTGCAGCTAAGTACCATTCCTACCTTGCAAATTGCACCTCCCACTAATTGGAAGATGACTTCAAAACTAACACTCCCTATTATGCTCTATCCCATATATTGGAGATAAGCCCTAAGTCATAGTTAGAAGAACCACCTTGGGTTTTATGGAGAGGATACTCAATTAAGAATCCTTCCAACTTTACTGAAAATGTGCTCTGAAGTTTCATTTCTATCTAGATTAATACTACCTATTGACTTAGACTGGTTCAAACCGGTCTTGTAGCCGAGCTGTATGTACTTCCTGATGAGAGTGGCTATACACCCCTCATTCAGAATTTCTAAGTACCACGTCGTGGTAAATGAAGTAATTAATGTAGAATACGAATGCAGAATCAAACGAAGAATCCGAAGAATCAAGTAGAAGATCAAGTAGAAGATTGTAGAAACTCAATAAGAATCACGTAGAAGATCAAGTAGAAGATTGTAGAAACTCAATAAGAATCACGTAGAAGGTCGTAGAAACTCAATAAGAATCACGTAGAAGAAGAAGCCAAGAGCTCCAACACGCCCTTTTATAACCTTCTCTGGCGCTAATTACAGGTCGCTACACGTGGTCCAATCAGATGACACGTCTCTCCCCACTCCAGATATTAGAGTTGACGGGTCTTAACCCTGATATCAACTGTTCTTCTATTAGTCCTTTCACTCAGTATCCATGGCAACATGACGCTCCTTTGAAAATATAGGCGGTGATCAGTTTGAATAATTCTGGTCGAAATACGGTAGCTTACGTTAGAACGCTTGAACACGTGCTCGCTTTTCCCAGAACTTGGTGTCTAAATTTGTCCTTCCTTCTTCCTCGGTGATGTGGCAAGATAGAGGAAATCTACTGCAAGTTAATTTTAAACTAATGTCGCAAGAATCTAAGTGAATATTAGGATATTCAGCCCTCGTTTACAAGTCGTAGTTACAAAGTAATGAAATGATAGTGAGCAAATGATTAAACATGAATTATAATACAATTACATACCAAAATAAATATCATGACGTTAAATTCCTGAATTAATTACACATAATAAAATTAACATAATTACACTGTAACGTCTGGAACGTTACATACGCCCCCATGAGTTCTTAACAAATATCACATGAGTTGAGAACTCACACACTTACTCCCACATTGACTTGAAATAGCTCTATTACCTGCCCATAACGAGCGACATTATTTTCATACAATTAATTATATCTCACTGTTTCCATATATCTCTTAGACTGCTTACCATTGCGAATGTCTGTTATTTCAGTTCATCTTGAGGTTTAGATACTAAATTATGCCCAACATAAGCAACTTTCCATTTTTGTAAAAAACAAGATTATCCTAGAGAATATAACATAATATATATACAATTCAGATTACAGACTCTGCCGAGTGTCTATTTGTCCTTTTACTCCCCATCTCTCCGACATTCTTTGCTAGATAGCAGTAACACGTTCTCTTCCAATCTTTTACATTAGAACCATGGAAAACAAATGATACAAACAATTTACACTTTTATCACTCTTTCGAATGTTTCAACCTTATCTTGAAGCAGGATGCAATACACTTCACACGAATACACACGTGATTTAAGCTCACGGTAAAATTATTGCAAGTTAGAAATGCACATACGGGAAAATTAATTATTTGCCGTCGTCAGCTTTAATTAGCCTTCTGTAACATCTCAGAAAACAAATATATAAAATTTCATGGCCTCACATACGGAAAACAGATGATCTATCGTCAATGAACGAGCGTAAATCTACCGCCACACAAACACCTCCCTTGTTTACAAACACAACTAGGAAATACCACCACAATTGAGACGTAAACTCATTCCGCTCGTAGTCTGACATAACAAGTAGCAACTTCCCCGAGTTACTGACCTATATCTCACAATCCGGTTCAGCCACCTCACACGACAGGTATCTCCGTAAACTACTAATGTTATATGAACCATTCATTACGCTCTCGCCATCCGCTAACTTGTAAGCACAGGGTCCTAGTTTTCTATGTACTTTATAAGGGCCTTGATATAAAAGAAAAAATTTCTTTGTTACCTTATCCTCACTATTTGACAACATAGGAACTCTCACCAAAACCATATCACCTACCTCAAAGTTATCCAGTACCTTACGTTTCTGCTGCCTTTTACGTTTATCTCCAGATTTAATCAGGTTCTCCCGTGCCAGTCGGACGTAAAATTCAGCATTACGAGGTGGTTCCTCAGGCAAACCTAACACTCTCACTACGCTCTCGCATTCAATACACAAACGTATTGATCCATCAGACTTAGGCACGACAATTAAGGGATTAACATATTGACTGTTTGATAATTCAATCACATCGTCTGCTAACATAGCTTGAATTTGATCCTCTACGGCTTTGGCATATTTGTGTGGTATCGGATACCGCGGTCCGCTGAATGGAGTCTTATCCAGCACAGAAAAAGAATGTTCATACAGATGGGTAACACCAGGTTTCTCGGAGAAAATCTCCACGTGTTCACATAACACTTCATATAACTTGTCCTTCTGGATTTCATTCAACTGATTTCTACTTACGGCTTCTTTCAAGCCACATATTTTATCCTCATTAATCCACAACTGGCACAACTTCAGGCCCTCACTAGCCTCTTCATTTACTTTAGAAACCTCTCTCATTCTCCACACTGTACTAACTTCCGTTTTCCTCTGAATTTCCTCCTCAAACTTGACCTTGATATCCTCATTATTCCACCTCAAATTTAGCACTAGATCATTGTAATTTAACTGAGCCAATTTTAACGTTAACCAGTCAGATCCCAAGATAAGATCAAATATTAAATGCGGAATTACCAAACATATCTGAACGCTAATAGAATTATTAATGCAGATCGGGACAGCTACTTGTTTACAAATTTGCTTAGACCTCTTTCCAACAGCCGTAATGATGAAAGTAGACTTAACAGGCATTTCCTCCAACTGAATACCCTGTTTCACTAATGACTCATACCACTGAGAACTAATACATGATATTTGGCTACCAGAATCAATCAAAACTTTAACCCACGCCCCCCAGACTTTCAATTTAACAGCGGGATTGACTACTTTATTACTTGAATCTCCATTATTCTGCTCGGGTTCATACAACAAATCGTCTCTAACATCTAGGTCATATGGTAACACTTTCATGGCAAGACACTTCGCTACCTTCGTACTAGGCTGGAATTCTGACCTAACATTACAGCCTCTAGTTAGTTTAAAGGTTCCCTTTGTGTATTGACGTTGGACTCATTAGTACATTGCTCTGGCCTCCGTTGGGAATTTCCTGTCCTATATTCAGGTGCTCCGCTCCTGCTGTTTTGCTGAGGTCTGAACTGATTGCGAGCTTCGTGATTCTGTATTCTACCGTTATGTCTCATTCCGTTGTGATGACTAAAGTTCTGAATATTCTCCGTTCTACTCCTAAGGTTACCTAACGCATCAAAACTGCCTAGTAGGTTCTCCATCTCCTGAATAGTTCCAACTTTTTGCATGCAGGCCGCTTCTCTCACCCTGTCCGGAAAATGTCTCAAAAGTAGTCTTACTACATCAGACCCCTCGGTTATACCATCTAAGTTCTGACAAATCATGACATGTGCCAGGAAGTACTCGATCATAGTAACTCCTTCATGCTGTTTGTACCTCCCAAATACCACCCTTTCTCTCTCCCGAGCTTGTATCGCTTCATTCCAGAATTTCTCTCTAAACTTATTTCTGAATTCTTTCAGGTTCGTCATCGTCTGCCTATATACCATGAACCAAGACCGAGTTTCTCCTACAAAAGCATGGTCAATATTTTCCATAACGTCTTCCCAGTCCATAGACCCTTCCTCTAGACGCTTTTCAAATCGTTTTTCTATCATCTTAAGGAAATCTAGCGGGTTCGTTTGTTTCCCATTAAATTTAGGTAGTTCAATTTCCCTAATGTAGCTATTTCCTAGACATTGCCTTCCCGTGAAAACCTGTTTATCCTTTGCCACCTGTTTTAACTTATTTTCTGCTTTCTCCATCCGGCATTCTACATCTCTGTCTCTCCTATCAATTTCTCTCTCCAAATTAACCTGCTTCTCTTTCAATGTCCTAATTTCAATCTTATTCTCTTTAGCTATCGCAAACCTTTCTTCACTTGCCCGGGTCTCATCTTCTATTCTAAGCTTTACCGTGTCAATCTCTTGTTGGACGTGGTCTTTGAATATCCGTATTTCCCCTCTTTGAGTCTCAACTCTCTTATCAATACTAGTGACCTGCCTCATTACTTCCTCCCTAGTAGAGTTGTTTTCCTTCCCCATTAATTCCAGGAATTCACTTCTCTGCTCCGCAAACTTTTCTTCTACCTCTTTCCCTTGCCGTACATATTCATTTTTCTGGTCCTCTAATCGCTTATTAAAATGTTCATTTTTTACCACCAGATCGCGTAACTGCCTACTGTGTTCGTCCATTCTCCGATTCGCTTCCTCCTTATTTTCCCTCATCTCCCTGCTTAATTCAGCTTTAGTTTGTTCTAACTGTTCTTTCAGTTCAGATTTAGTTTGTTCTAATTCACCTTTAAGCTCAGATTTAGTTTGTTCTACATCTGTTTTAATTTGTTCCAATTCACTTTTTATTTCAGTTTTACTGTCCTCTATCTTACTTAACATTAACTGCATCATTCCCATAAACTGATCATTATTATTACTTTCATTGTTAGTGTTTACTTCCGCTTCGCCCCCCATCCTACTATCATCTGACTCCATACTGACTTCTTTCTGCTTGCCTTCACTCTCCATACTACTTACACTTCTATCTTCAATTTCCTCTACTAGACTACACAACTCTTCCTCTGAACTCAATACATTATTGCCTTTTATCGCCCGTCCACTGCGCAACATCCTCTCCTCTTTCGTCTGATCAGCCATGACCCTTCCCACAATCAAACACTCCTAATGCAACGTGGATATCCAAATTTTGCCCATAATACGAATTCTGATATCGTTACTGTCATTAACTGCTCCGTACTTAATGATTTTCTCGCCACACGTTGGAGCGGCATTTATGTGACTTCCCCTCTCGGAGAACAATCATCGAACGAGAAATGCAACCATTCAAGCTAAGGGCGCCAATCTTTAAGTTGAGGACTTAAAGATAAAAATTTATAATCAAGCTTGGACGGACTCTTATCACAGGGGTGGGGTGATAGTGCACTAATCATTAAGCAGGAGAATTAGAAATCAAAAGGCTAATTAAGGCAGATTGATTAAAGTGAACTAGAAAAATACTATTTATTATATTGAATATAAATGACGACGGTTTAACGAGAACTGAATTTAAAATAGAAAATTAATTTAACAAAAAATTGAATGACTCTACTTCGCGAAAACTTGCAATATCTTTAACTCGCTTGCTCACCATGTAGTCTTGTTCTGCTGGTCCTTGGAAAGCTTCCATCCTTGTAGCTGGAACATCACCGGTCGTCTTTGAGATCTCTTCATCTGCAGCTAAGTACCATTCCTACCTTGCAAATTGCACCTCCCACTAATTGGAAGATGACTTCAAAACTAACACTCCCTATTATGCTCTATCCCATATATTGGAGATAAGCCCTAAGTCATAGTTAGAAGAACCACCTTGGGTTTTATGGAGAGGATACTCAATTAAGAATCCTTCCAACTTTACTGAAAATGTGCTCTGAAGTTTCATTTCTATCTAGATTAATACTACCTATTGACTTAGACTGGTTCAAACCGGTCTTGTAGCCGAGCTGTACGTACTTCCTGATGAGAGTGGCTATACACCCCTCATTCAGAATTTCTAAGTACCACGTCGTGGTAAATGAAGTAATTAATGTAGAATACGAATGCAGAATCAAACGAAGAATCCGAAGAATCAAGTAGAAGAATCAAGTAGAAGATCAAGTAGAAGATTGTAGAAACTCAATAAGAATCACGTAGAAGATCAAGTAGAAGATTGTAGAAACTCAATAAGAATCACGTAGAAGGTCGTAGAAACTCAATAAGAATCACGTAGAAGAAGAAGCCAAGAGCTCCAACACGCCCTTTTATAACCTTCTCTGGCGCTAATTACAGGTCGCTACACGTGGTCCAATCAGATGACACGTCTCTCCCCACTCCAGATATTAGAGTTGACGGGTCTTAACCCTGATATCAACTGTTCTTCTATTAGTCCTTTCACTCAGTATCCATGGCAACATGACGCTCCTTTGAAAATATAGGCGGTGATCAGTTTGAATAATTCTGGTCGAAATACGGTAGCTTACGTTAGAACGCTTGAACACGTGCTCGCTTTTCCCAGAACTTGGTGTCTAAATTTGTCCTTCCTTCTTCTTCGGTGATGTGGCAAGATAGAGGAAATCTACTGCAAGTTAATTTTAAACGAATGTCGCAAGAATCTAAGTGAATATTAGGATATTCAGCCCTCGTTTACAAGTCGTAGTTACAAAGTAATGAAATGATAGTGAGCAAATGATTAAACATGAATTATAATACAATTACATACCAAAATAAATATCATGACGTTAAATTCCTGAATTAATTACACATAATAAAATTAACATAATTACACTGTAACGTCTGGAACGTTACAAGTTGAGAATAGATAACACCACTGTAGCGGATAGACGGCAGTTTAAATAGACGGGAAGAGGGGCTAACTAATGTCATAATAATAATAATAATAATAATAATAATAATAATAATAATAATAATAATAATAATAATAATAATAAAACGTGGGTATAATGGTTGCATGCTCGAGGATTGTAGTTAAACCGATGAATGTTTCAGATAGAGTGGTACCATTCACATCGTTGTGCCGTGTCCAGCCACGCACCAAACATTATCTTGTGCGCATGAAAGATTGAATATTATTTACGTGTGAGCCAATCAGGCTACAGACATGTCTCGAAGAAGGTTACGTGCCCCCATTGTGTAATTACAGCCGTTTGAGAGGAGTCGCAACGTGACATTTTGCGGGACTGGATGGACTTATCGTCGGATTACTAAACATGTTGGCCATGATGCATCTGCAGTGTGGCAAATGTTATCATTGGTGGTGAGTTGAACATCCCCACACTACTAGAAAAGTTCGGTACGGCGGCGTAGTACAGACGTACGTCAAGATCGTCATGTTGTTCGAGCGTCACCGATAGATCGAAACGCATCTTCAGCAGAAATCCAAGAGAACGAGGCACTAGAGATGTGCATATCATACCACTGGAAGAAGTTCACTTACAGCAGGACTACGAGCACGCTTGCCTTTGGGGTGGCTTCCTCCTCTGTCACATCGCGCTTCAAATCACTGCAACACATCTCCCGGCCTAAGTGAGGGCGTCACCCTTTAGGAAGCCCGCTCTACCCCATAGTAGTGGGATGTCACAGCACCATTGTCCACGTCTCCTGTGATCTTCGGCAAGGATCGCCTTTAATGTGCTTTATTGTGTTTAGCGATGAGAGCAAGTTCTGCCTTCCTGCAAGTGATGTCCGCTTACGCGTGTGTGACGTCGACCTGATGAGCGTCGTCTTTCAAACTGTTTCTGCCCCCGACATTTAGGCCCAATACCTGGCATCACACTGTGAGACGCAATAAGGCACAATTCCCGTTCACCTCCGGGGTGCGTTAGATTGTGCCTAATACACCCAAGACATTGCTCGAGCCGTCCTGCTGCCATTCCTGTATCGATAGGAAAATGCTCGTCCAGATGCTACTGCGACGTCTCTTCGTGGTGTGCGACAACTTCCCAAGCCATCTCGATCCCCAGACTTCTCTCCCATGGGGCATGTTTGGGATATGACGGAACGGCGTCTGGCCCAGTCTGTACTGTACAAGCGCCTACTAGCCTTGCTCAATTGCGACAACAGGTGCAAGAGGCTGGGGACACTATGCGGTAGGATGATATTCGTCACCTGTAATTTCAACTATATGCGAGAATACAAGCCTGTGTGACTTCCCAAGGGGGGTACACTGTATGCTGATGTGGAGCTAAGGACCCTCAGTACTTGGCTTTTATTGCTTGGTTTGGTCTGCACTGAATATTATGTAATGCCATCAAACTATATTACCCAGGTTGAATCATGAATAAACTCACAAGCTCAGTCAGGGTGCTCAATGTTGAAAAATTAATAATAATAATAATAATAATAATAATAATAATAATAATAATAATAATAATAATAATAATAATAATAATAATAATAATAATAATAATAATAATAATAATAATAATAATAATAAATGGTTTGCCGAAAGAATCAGAATGCTGATTGACAGACTAGTAGAGGTGGTGATATTCAATTTTGAATCACTAGACTGCGCGCCAAAAGCCTGGATTCAATTCCAAATATTTCCGCAGTGTTCATATGGAGTGAGGACATACGACGCTGTTGATAGCGATTCGTCCATCGGTTGGAAACGTTAAGCATTGAAAAGACCCTTTGGTGCTATTCGACAGGAGTAGGCTATATGCCAGTACCGGGTTTCACCCTTTCCCTGCCTTCTATCGTACATCACGTCATTCATTTCATCTCATTAACTCCTCTGATGAGGTTAACGTCAGGAAGGGCATCCGGTCGTAAAAACTCGCTACGAAGATTCATCTCACTTCATACCCGGCCCCGTAGAGAAATGGGATAAGGGTTGGACATACATATTAATTATTATTATTATTATTATTATTATTATTATTATTATTATTGTTATTATTATTATTATTATTTGTTTTACGTCGCATCGACACAGATAGGTCTTAAGGCGACGATGGCATAGGAAAGGCCTGGGAATGGGAACGAAGCGGCCGTGGCCTTAATTATGTAAGGTACAGCCCCAGCATTTGCCTGGTGCGAAAATGGGACACCACGGAAAATCATCTTCAGGGCTGCCGAACCCACTATCTCCCTCATGCGAGTTCACAGCTGCGCATCCCTAACCGCACGGCCAACTCGCCCGGTATTATTATTATTATTATTATTATTATTATTATTATTATTATTATTATTATTATTATTATTATTATTATTATTATTATTATTATTATTATTATTATTATTATTGTTCTTGTTATTCATGTGTTGCAAAGGTGTCACACTAGTAGGGTGGAAAATCAGACAGATTATTTGCTATCAGAGCACCTACCACCACCTTCACCATTTAACTCGTTTTCATGACGACAAAATAACATTTGGTAATCACGAACATCTCCGTTATTAGACCTCGTACGTTAAAATTACATAGACATAAAAGATGGTAAATTATATTTTTCACAACTTTTACTATGTCCTATTTTTCGATACAGCTATTATAAACGCAGAAATTCGACATTTCCTGTTTTGACCTCCTTCCCTGTCACTGTATATCTTACGTTGTACAGCCTCGCGCACAAGCCGATGGTACCTGACATTAAATTCTCTTTAACCGTTCTCCCACGTCGTCGTAACGAACAAAGAAGCACACAGAAATTGAATCGAACCTACCATCGATTTTTGTGTACCTAATCCGGGATTTAAAAAGAAATAGGAATGAGGCAAATGTTTGAATTGTACAGGCGCGATTATAATTTTATTTGCTGATGCGATCAACGGTGTTTTGTAAGAAAGAAGTCAATTCCCAGAGGAAATCCTCTTTACACTTTGTTTACGTTAGTGAAAGCTGGATGTAACAGACATGAAAGTAGCGAGAATAATAGCTGAAACAAACAGGTGGTAACAATGGCAAGAGTGTACTGGTAACGAGCGGATACAGGCTAAAGTAGGAATGAAAACGGTTGATGAAGCTGTAAGCATTAACCGGCTTCCGTGGTAGATTATGTGAGGCGAATAGAGTAGGATAGATTACCTAGAAGAATAATGGACTCGGCCATGGAAGGTAAGAGAAGCAGAGGGAGACCAAGACGATGATGGTTAGACTCAGTTTATAATACTATAATTTAAAGATAAGAAGTATAAAACTAACTGACGCCGCATAGCTAGTTACAAATGGAAGATTTTGGTGGCATATAGTAAATTCACAGAGGATTGCAGACTGAACGCTGAAAGACACAACAGTCTCGAATGAAGATGCATGTATGTATTATACATTATACAATACAATTTTACTTTGATGTTTTTTTTTTTTTTTTACTATCTGCATTAGCCTACGTCGCAGCGTCGAAGATAGATCTTATAGTGACGATGGGGTAGGAAAGGAAGCAGCTGTGGCCATAACTAAGGTACAGCGCCAGCATTTGCCTGGTGTGGAAATGGGAAACCACAGAAAACCATCTTCAGGCCTGCTGACAGCAGGGTTCGAATCCACTATCGCCTGAATGCAAGCTCTCACCTGTACGACATTAACCGCACGGCCAACTCGCTCAGTCACTTTGCCATATCTATAATATACTCACTGTAAAAATCACACACAGTGTACTATACACAAATTTAGATGACAAACATACTATCTAGAGTATATGGTAGCCACCGTGGCTCAAGCGGCTGTGTACCAGCCTTTAACCGTTGGGTTCCGTGGTTCAAATCCCGATCACTCCATGTGAGATTTGTGATGGACAAAGTGGAGGCGGGACAGGTTTTTATCCGGGTACTCCGGTTTTCCCTGTCATGCTTCATTCCAGCAACACTCTCCAGTATCATTTCATCTGTCAGTCATTAATCATTGCCACAGGGGAGTGCGACAGACTTCGTCAGCCGGCACAATTCCTACCTCCACCGCTAGATGGGGGCTTCATTTATTATATTCCTGACCCGGTCGAATGACTGGAAACAGGTTGTGGATTTTTTATCTGGAGTAGTTAAAAATCTTGGAACAGTGCAGAGAGGATAAAAGGAAAGAATAAATGAAATGGCGTATGGCTTTTAGTGCCGGGAGTGTCCGAGGACTTGTTCGGCTCGCCAGGTGCAGGTCTTTTGATCTGACGTCCGTACGCGACCTGCGCGTCGTGATGAGGATGAAATCATCATGAAGGCGACACATACACCCAGCCCCGGTGCCAGCGAAATTAACCAATGATGGTTAAAATTCCCGACCCTGCCGGGACTCGAACCCGGGACCCCTGTAACCAGAGGCCAGCACGCGAACCATTTAGCCATGAAGCCGGACGGGAAAGAATAAAACCATGCAGATAAAAGTATTTTAATAGACTAATAATAACAATAACAAGAAGAAGAAGATGATAATAAGGTAAGGAAAGAAGAGGAAGAGGAGGAGGAGGAGGTGGACGCGAAGGAGGAAGAATAAGAGGAAGAAGGAGAAGGAAAAGAAGAAGAATACGAAAAAGAAGAAGAAGAAAACGACGACGGCGGCGACTAGAACAATACATGATGTGCGATCATTTGGAAAAGGTCCTCCCATAAAAGCCTCGTCGTTAACCGAACATACATGTCTGCAGGGATGTTGGGCGCACACGGAAATGGGAATGGTATTGCTGTGTCCCATTGTGTGGGGATCATTTACATGCGGCCCACAGCCCGCTCCCCAAAAGGTCCTACCGTTAGCTATCTCTCGCTGGACCGCGCGTGACGTCAGGCAGCGCGATCGATTGTGACTTGGCATCAGTCGCGGCGGCACAGGAAGCGCACGGAGTCTCGGGTTCGACTACTAAGGGTCACCGCGGTCATCTCCCTTTCCTCAGTTTCCGAGAAGTCCAGGAAGCTATGACACAATATCGGCGCCTTTCAATAGTAGAGAACCGATCGGTTGCAGCTACTGGGAAACATAAGAATTTAATGAGACGGAGCGAGTCGGCTACAAGATACGAGACGCGCAACAGTGAGCTTGCATTCGAGAGACGGTCGGTTCAATCCCTACCATCGGTATCCCTTAAGATGGTGTTCCGTAGTTTCTCATTTTCACTTCAAGCTGTCGCTTAATTAAGGTCACGACTCCTTCCTCCTCAGTCCTATCCCTTTCCTGTCCCATCGTCGCCGAAAACTTTTTCTTTCAATTTGTTTTACGTCGCACCGACACAGATAGGTACAGTAGGTCCTATGGCAACGATAGGATAGGAGAGGGCTAAGAATGAGAAGGAAGCGGCCGTGGCCTTAATTAAGGTACAGCCCCAGCATTTGCCGGGTGTGAAAATGAGAAACCACGGAAAACCATCTTCAGGGCTGCCGACAGTGGGGTTCGAACCCACTATCTCCCGAATACTGGATACTAGCCGCACTTAAGCGACTGCAGCTATCGGTATCCATTATTTTACATACATACATACATACATACATACATACATACATACATACATACATACATTTTCTTCTTTCTCTTCTTCTTCTCCTTCTTACTAATCCTTCTCTTCACCTCTCAATTGAAGGCGATATTTTGGTGTACTGTAGAAATATATATATTTTCTAAACTTTTTATTAAGTAGTAGTTATAGTACTCATTATTCATCATTATATTCTTAATATAATCTACGTACGATTTATATTATATAGATGATATGATCTTTTTCTTAAGTGTGGTTACTTTTGTTAATGCTATTATTGTTATTATTGTTCATATTATCATATTATTGTTATCAGTAGTTATTATTAAGTGTTCTAGGTTAAGACTGGTTAAGTGTAAGAAAGGGAGTACATCCCTAACTTTGCCAGGATAAATAAAACATATTATTATTGTTACCGTGTTTTAGTGGTAGGTAGAGGTGAAAGAAGGTGCGGGCGTGAACGGGTCTCAAACTACGGAATCAAAGTTAATGTAAAATTTAACAAGGTTATATTTTCTTTTCAAAAGAAAGAAATAACAAGCATGGCAGGTACAGAGTAGCAAGTCAAAAAGGTAGTTACAATATTTACAAGATTTGGGCTTCGCGCCCCAATTTCACAATGCTTGGGCAATCAGCCCAACCTTACTTCAAAATAAGTATTAACAGAGGGGCAGAAAACCCCACTCATGCTCAGGAGCACTTGCTCCAAATTACACAGAAAAGCCTCCTCGAGGCATACAACACTCACGTTTCGAAAAAGAGCCACACGCTCTCAACTTTAAGCCTCTCAAAGGCCACACCAAACTCCACCTTCAAGTTGTCCTCTCTGGACATAGACACAGGGGTAACATACCCAACCTACTGAGGTCTATTAAATGAAAAAGGGTAATTACATGACCTCTAAAATAACAATTTGAGAGGAGGCGATCTGCACTCCTAATGTATTTGTTTCAAAACCTAATTTGGCTCTAGGCCACTGATGCAAGGGCTAATCCCATACTACGGAGGTGACTTTAGAAAAGAAACAAATTTACATAATGTTAAGGAAGAATAGGTTGAGAAAATAAGTTCACCTCAAAACAATATGAGTGGGAGCTCGAGAGGGTTAAGCACTCTCTATCCCAATATGTAGTTTAAAAGATGGAATAGATACAAGTTCCTTTACATTTTAGGGAAGGTTACATAATGGAAAAACTTCGGACCCGCCCCGAGAGTTAAACTGCTGAGCAAGCAAGAAAAGAAGTAATTAATCGGCCATTACCTGGTTGTTGACTGTCGCCGAAGAAAGAGGCGCTTCCCGCCCCCTGCTATGTACTTTACACACTGAAAGATGGAACAGAAGTGGCCAGGAGACCCTAAAATCAGCAGTTTATATCCTCTCGCGGAAGGTTCGAGGCGTTAGGGGAATGAAAACACCCTCCCACAAACTCTTTATTGGGTAGGATACAGCAACATATTCAAGTTGGGGGAAGATACCTCTGATTGGTCAGAAATTAATAAAAGAAATTCAGGATTGGCTAAATACAAAACAAGGGGAAAGAGAGGGGTATACAGCCAACTTAAACAATAACAGAAAGAAATGTAACAAGAAACAAACTTTTGAAATAAAAAATTCTCCAAAAAAATAGTTCTTTCACTCCGCACTAGGGTGCACTATTGTTGATCTTCAGTAGTGTCCTCTAGAAGAGAAAGTTCACACTTCTTTCTACAAGCAAAACAAAAATATGTCGAAAATGACACAGTTCAAAAACTCTAAAATTTCCAGGTAGTGACATCTTCTGAGAAATTTGAAAATTAATACCGTCAATAAAGTTCAGACTTCCTCCAGCAGAGGAGTTTCAATTGGCGCACATTTTAAATTAGCGGCGTGGAGGTGTACCGCCCGGTACAATTATTATTATTATTATTATTATTATTATTATTATTATTATTATTATTATTATTATTATTATTAGTATTAGTATTATTATTATTATTATTATTATTATTATTATTATTATTATTATTATTATTATTATTATTATTATTATTACCAACAATCGCTAGAACACGTAATAGTGAGTTGAAGTCAGAAAGGGAACCTAACCGAAAAAGAAGGCCAGATCCACATATGCGACACTGATTGCACCCGTGCCCTTACCAAAGTGTAGAAAAAGCTTCGATGAAGGAACGGAAGATTGTTATTGAACAATATTTGCCTACATTCAATGGGACGGTAAAAGGACAGTGTTTTGGACTGGAATCTATGGAGGTAAATCTACTGACACACGGATCTTCGGCATTTAGCCACTTTTAAATGCCAAACGATTGCGTTAGGTTTCGGTCCTACAAACTTGAGCGTAGGAAGCGAGTGTTTCTAGTAACCACGCTACCTAACCATTATTTTTTATTGCAATTGGCTTTACGTCGCACTGACACAGTAGGTCTTATGGCGACGATGGGAGAGGAAAGGGCTAGGAGTGGGAAGGTGCGGCCGTAGCCTTAATTAAGGTACAGCCCCAGCATTTGCCGGGTGTGAAAATGAGAAACCACGGAAAACCATCTTCAGGGCTGCCGACAGTGGGGTTCGAACCCACTATCTCCCGAATACTGGATACTGGCCGCACTTAAGCGACTGCAGCTATCGGTATCCATTATTTTACATTCATACATACATACATACATACATACATACATACATACATACATACATAATCATTATAGACCGTTATACCTTTCAGCGTTCAGTCTGCAAGCCTCTGTGAATTTACTAAATATCACCACAGTCCTCTATTTGAAACTAGTGCTGTGGCCTCATTTATTTCTATACCTCTTATCTTTAACACGTTGGAAACTGAGATTAACCATCGTCGTCTTGCTCTCGCTCTACTTCTCTTACTCTCCATAACAGAGTCAAATATTCTACTAGGTAACCTATCGTCCTCCATTTGCCTCACATGACCCCACCACGGAAGCCGGGTTAAGCGTAGGCTACCGCTTCATCCATCGAGTTCATTCCTAACTCAGCCTTTATCTCTTCATTCCGAGTACCATCCTGCCATTGTTCCCACCTGTTTGTGCCAGCAATCATTCTCACTATTTTCATGTCTGTTACTTCTAACTTATGAACAGGATATCCTGAGTCCACCCAGCTTTCGCTCCCGAAAAGCAAAGTTGGTCTGAAAACAGACCGATGTTTATTATTATTATTATTATTATTATTATTATTATTATTATTATTATTATTATTATTATATACCGGACGAGTTGGCCGTGCGATTAGGAGCGCGCAGTTCTGAGCTTGCATCCGGGAGATAGTGAGTTCGAAACCCACTGTCGACAACCCTGAAAATGGTTTTCCGTGGTTTCCCATTTTCACTCCAGGCACCTTAATGAAGGCACGGCCACTTCCTTCCCACTCTTAGCCCTTTCCTATCCCATCGTCGCCATGAGAACTATCTTTGTTGGTGCGACGTAAAGCAAGTTGTAAAAATATATTATTATTATTATTATTATTATTATTATTATTATTATTATTATTATTATTATTAATTGGCTTTACGTCCCAATAACTACTTTTTTGCCGTTTTCGAAGACGCCGAGGTGCCGAAATTTACTCCCGGAGGATTTGGTTCACGTGCCAGTAAATCTTCGGACACGAGGCTGACGTATTTGAGCACCTTCAAATACCAACGGACTGAGCCAGGATTGAACCTTCCACGTCGGGGTCAGAAGGCCAGCGCCTCAACCGTCTGAGCCGATCAGCCAGTCATTATTATTATTATTATTATTATTATTATTATTATTATTATTATTATTATTATTATTATTATTATTATTATCACCGGATGGAGTGAGGTGATTGCACAACTTCCGCGGTGCCTGTGGTAGGTACACAGCATATGGTCTTGTCGCAGTTCGCCTGAGGAGAGAAAGAAATTTGGTCAGCTTAGTCGTTGAGACGACACCTTGCTCATAATATGTTTCCGTTTCCCACGGGATCTTCAACTTGAAATATAAAAGGAGTACATGGAGTGCAAAAGAAGTCCTAGAAGCAGCAGAGACCAAGGCTGGTGATCTCTGTTTCCCCACGCTGACCGCTTTGTGAGAACATCCGCTACGTTGCGTGCAACGGGCCCCTTGCGCATCTCACAATTAGATGAGATGACGGCAGCCAGGACCCGGCCCGTCAGGGTGGCTGAGCAAGGTAATCGGGTCCTGTCTACGCTCTCACAGAGACATCGTACTGAAAGAAGACGAACGAGCTATATTCGGGAACCAATACCTCATAACTAACAAATGTATACCCGAGAGCCAGAAAAAAAAGAAAAGTCACATTTTATGAAACCTAAGAACCCTCCCTATGAACTGAAGTCCACGGTCATTTTATTTTTATGGCAATAAAATAATAATTAACCATTTTAAGTGTAAATTATATTAGTGAATGTGTTCAGCGATCAACATTACACAAAATGCATCAAAAACAATGATGAACATTTATTGCCTAAGTTCTAATGCAGCATAAATTCTCTTCAACTGGCGTTTCTCTCTCTCCTGTAAAATGACTAAAATGTGACTTACATTGGTTTAATAACTCTCAAGTATATCAAGTATATATATTTCTCTTCTAAAAATAAATGTGAAAGTATACTTTGTCGCAAGGCAGCCTCTGTATGAGAGGAAGTATTTCATAAAATCAAATCGAATCAAATAATAATAATAATAATAATAATAATAATAATAATAATAATAATAATAATAATAATAATAATAATGACGATTACAATTTTATGTTCATTTATATAGAATAGATAGTAACAGGCTCACAATGACAATTTTAAACTTAGCCTTATTAATGAAAAATCACAATAATTGGCTAAAAGAAATCAGTGAAGACCTAAATGAAATTGGCATTGATGAAGAAACCATTCAAGATAGAATAAAATTCAGAATATTAATTCACAAACATTTTTTTTGTAAAGGCCACCCGACTAAATACGGGATGCACTGAGCAACGTAAAAAAGGAATACGGCGAGAGGATGAAGAAATATTGCGAAGAGAAGACGAAAAACCAAAAAAATGCTAATAAGTTCAAACGCGCTCCTTAGCTGGGCAGAACGAATCAGTAATAATAATAATAATAAAAATAATAATAATAATAATAATAATAATAATAATAATAATAATAATAATCATGTTTGGGTCACGTAGCTGTGAGCTTGCATTCGGGAGATAGTGGGTTAGAACCCCAGCGTCGGCAGATCTGTACATTCTGTACCTGAGAGCTAAACCTACGTAAGTCACATTTTAGTTATTTTACAGAAGAGAGGAAGAACGTCAGTTGTACAGCATTTTTGCTGCATTGTGACTTAGACAATAAATGTTCATCATTGTTCCTGATGTATTTTGTGTAATTTTGATCACTGAACGCATTCAGTAATATAATGTTTACTTAACATGGTTAATTATTATTTTATTGGCATAAAAATAAAATGACAGTGGACTTACGTTTTTATGGCTGTAAGTTTAATAAAATGTGACATAAGTTGGTTTGACTCAGGTACAGATATACTAATAATGAGCGATATTTTGGAATATAACTTCCTAATTGTCAGTGATGATGTATCTTAGAAGCAATCAGGTAAACTAACGGGGCTTTACAACGAGATCCTCTGAACTCTGTAATATTCAACGTTTTAACCCATGAAGTAGTGGAAAGGTAGCTTCATCACAGGTTGAATTGTTCCTTTATGCAGATGAGTGATACTTTTCTCCACACACACACAGGATCGTATTACAACAGCCAATAGACAGACTGAACGTATGATCTTATCATAAAAATCTACACATACATCCAAACATGACCAAAGTTCAGAAGTTCAGTAGAGGTGGAAATATCAGCATAATAGTCCTATTGTACTGTATGGAAACATAGACGATAGCCAGCTCTGAACGAAAGAGAATAAAAACTTTTGAAATGTGGTGTTACAGAAGAATGCTGAAGGTGAGATGGGTAGATTGAATCACAAATGAAGAGATACTGAATCAAAATTGGTGAGAGGAGAACGAATTGGCTAAATTTGACTAGAAGAAGAGACAAAATGATAGGACACTTCGTACGACACCCACAACTTCTTCAGTTAGCTTTTGAGGGAAGTGTAGGCGGCAAGAACGGTAGAGGTAGACCAAAGTACGTATATGACAAACAGAATAGAGTAGATGTACTGTAAGATGTAGTACATATGTAGAAATGAGAAGGTTAGACCAGGATAGGATGGCATGGAGGATTGCATCAAACAAACAACAAGATAGTCCTGTTCACACGTAGAAACACCCGGAGGCCCCGGGTTCGATTCCCGGCCAGGTCAGGGATTTTTACCTGGACCTGAGGGCTGGTTCGAGGTCCACTCAGCCTACGTGATTAGAATTGAGGAGCTATCTGACGGTGAGATAGCGGCCCCGGTCTAGAAAGCCAAGAATAACGACCGAGAGGATTCGTCGTGCTGACAACACGACACCTCGTAATCTGCAGGCCTCCGGGCTGAGCAGCGGTCGCTTGGTAGGCCAAGGCCCTTCAAGGGCTGTAGTGCCATGGGGTTTGGTTTGGTTTTTACATGTAGAAACACCCAGCTGAAATGTACATAATTCTTACAAACACTTACGTAGGTCTAACCCTCCAAACAACTGGTAAAACCTTCACCAAATACAAAAAAATAAAACCACCTCAGCAATTGGGAACATGCATCATTTTCAAAAATATTTTTTTTGAAAAGTACACCAATGAAATAGTACGTAAACGTATTACATTGTGGTATGTTGCCTTGTTTTCTACCATTAAAAAAATATTTAATAGTGCCTTTCCGCAAGGCGAGTGAAACGGCCTCTGACGTAAGCGGCGCGCTGTGACGTCACGATCCCGTATCGCATGGAGCTCTACCAGCCGTTGTGCATCAGCCGTTGCTAAAGCCGATTGTTTATTATTCATGATCGCAAATAACTTCAGAATGACAGAAGAAAGGTTCAAAACAGCACAATCAGACAATCTATCATGTGTAGATGTCATCATTCTTGAAAAATAGTGACTTTTGTGGCCGCAGAATTTCGCGGATAAAAAGCAAGTTTGTAAGTGGCATCTTTTATATACGTGCAATGTACTGTAACCCATAGTATTAGGATAACAACTGAACCTGGATAGATATCACATCACTTTCAACATTTCCTTCTAGACTGATTCCCCTATTAAAGAATAACATTACATTTTCGGGCTTTCAGCATTAGTAAAGTAAGAAATCGGATTTCAGCACTAACATAAACATATAGGTAGCATTATAGTACTAGTCCGCTTCTGTGGTGTAGTGGTTAATGTGTGCCATTCCCGGAGGCCCGGTTTCGATTCCCGGCTCTGCCATGAAAGTTGAAAACAAATAGTACGAGGGCTGGAACGGGGTCTACTCAGCCTCGGGAGGTCAACTGAGTAGAAGGGTTTCGAATCCCACCTCAGCCATCCTCGAAGTGGTTTTTCGTATTTTCCTACTTCTCCTCCAGGCACCTAAGGCCACGGCCGTTTCCTTCCCTCTTCCTTGTCTATCCCTTCCGATCCTCCCATCCTCCAACAAGGCCCCTGTTGAGCATAACAGGTGAGGCCTCCTGGGCGAGGTAATGGCCCTCCTCACCAGCTGCATCACCATACTCAAAGTCTCACGTTCCAGGACACTGCCCTTGAAGTGGTAGAGGTGAAATCCCTCGCTGAGTCCGAGAGAAAACCAACCCTTGAAGGATAAACTGATTAAGAAAGAAAGAAAGAAGGAAAGAAAGAAAGATCATAGTACTATAGGGCTATAATCTATCATTCCCCAAAAAATATATATTTATGGTTGGGACAACTGGCCTACCCACTTCCGGGGCCCATGAAAGAGAATTAAATATCTTTGTGGAGAGAAAAAGTTAAACATGATAAAGGTAAATATGACTTCATCTAGTTTTCACAAGTCGGGCTGAGTGGTTCAGACTGTTGAGGTGCTGGCCTTCTGACCCCAACTCGGCAGGTTCGATCCTGGTTCAGTCCGGTGGTAGTTGAAGGTGCTCAAATACGTCAGCCTCGTGTCGGTAGATTTAATGGCACGTAAAATAACTCCTGCAGGACTAAATTCCTGCACATCGGCGTCTCCGAAAATCGTAGAAGTAGCTAGCGGGGCGTGAAGCCAATAACATTAATTACATTTGGCTTTTAACAAGCTGAGCATATCAGGAAAGAAAAGTGTCCTGGTGACATTTTAATCGTTCAATACAGGAATGTCTTTGGGTGCTGTGACTTTAATTTTTTTTTCTGTTTGCTTTACGTCACACCGTCACATAATGGCGACGATGGGACAGGAAAGGCCTAGGAATGGGAACAAAGCGGCCGTGGCCTTAGGTACAGCCTCAACATTTGCCTGGTGTGAAAATGGGAAACCACGGAAAACCATCTTCAGGGCTGCCGGCAGTGGGGTTCAAAACCCACTATCTCCCGGATGCGAGCTCACAGCTGCGCGCTCCTAACCGCACGGCCAACTCGCGCGGTATTTTTACCCTTCGGTTTATTGACTTGGCTTGTATAACCTAAAACTTAGGCTAAGTTGGATTATATTTTAAACACCTACATCACTATTTTCACCTGTGTGCAATTATGTTATTTATTTCATTAATATTATGATAATTATTATAATTGAGCATTGTTAACTTATAAGACTCCAACAGACAAGCATTGGTTTTGTGTAGAGTTATACATTTGTTAAATTCACGTCGTTTCCTTTCATGATGTACACGCCTATTCTTTGCTACATTATAGGGTATTTAGATATAGCCTGAATTTCTTTACCAATTAAGCTCTTCAATAAAGACATACATAACTGTCCCATGCCAAGATATATTGGTAGAATTAGAGCTGTCAAAATGGTTCATAACCCCTTTGATTTATTATCTTGACATGGATCACCCAAAACATAGGTTAGGTTTGGAGAATACTTTAATAATCAGCATTATTTAATGCACCGTTTATTACTTTCATATTCCAAGATGTAATTGAAGCATTTAAATAAAGCATCATACATTAAAATTTGAAGTTTTACCACTACAACAGCTGACATGGAAAAGTGATTTGAAAATTCAAACAAATTCATCTTACGTTACAATTTTCAAAAAAATAAACTGTAGACTTTTCCGATATATCACCAGCATTTCTCCAGCTCGCCAAAATCCATTTCTCCCTAGTTTTAGCGTCTTTGGAACGTTTATAAACAATTTGTTTGGGATGGTATGCGATGTGCTATTGCACATCGGAACTCTACACCATTTATAAGTTTTCTGCCTCACTGTCTGCACAGGATTCATTTTAAGTCTAAAATATACCACTCAGATTATTATCCAATGTATAGACCTCGAATTTAACCATACTAGACACCAACGTAAAGTAGAAATACGCGAAGTGTATCCTGCTTCTCACAGCACACTGCGTGTTATTTCGTCTGCTAATTCAGTCAACCTGTACGATGACGTCAGGCCAATGAGATCGCGTACTTGCGTGACGTGACATTTTCGTAGATTTTTATCATGTTTGGAGTTATTATTTGTACATTCTGATCACATTTTTGAATTCTGCATGCAATTTTGTATCAGATTAGCATATTTTTAATTAAAACCCCGGATCATGCATGTTCCCTATTAAAGCAGTCTTCGAAATACAGAACCCGGATACACTTTCAGTCGGCACAGTGCTACAGTTATTTTTGGTAAAAATAATACCAATGGCAGCTTACACACTAAGATGTATTTCAGAACATCTTTGAGAAAGTCGGAGAACCTCAATGCTACGTTAGAACGCTATGTCCATCAAACTTCACGCCATCTTACCAAGAGTTCCAATCGGCGAAAAATGAATATCCATTAGAAATCTCATGATTACGCACAGCCTAAGAAGAACGCCGGACATCACCCCAGTTACAAAAAAAAAAAAAAAAAAGAGATCAGAAAGCAGCAGAAACAGACTGACCTCCTTTGAAACTCAAATTTTAATTCGCAAATGTCATTTTCTACATAATTTGGATCGCATTATTACCCTCTCAAGCCAGCTGGGCTGTCTAATTTAATTCTATAGATCAACAGTCAAACATTGCTGAGTTCAGGTACACGATAAAGAGAAGTACTGATACAGATCACACTAGACTATAGAGAGTGAGACTATCAGCAGGAACCACAAACTGAACGTTAGTTTCTTGTGAGGTAGAGCATTTGCAAAGTGGATTATAAAGATAGGCAGCTTAGATTTTGACGGCCATAGTCTAACCTAGTAAATGCCTCCCAGTACAGGACTAGCCTTGTATAGCACAAGCTATTGTCTGCGGTATGATCACAGCTGGAATACTGATATGATATATACGTATGGTTATAGGAATGCTGATCTGAGTAATGGTCTGCTAAGAGACAAAGAGCTACAGATGAGTAAGAGGATATCGCGAAGACATGCTGACTGTTAATTCTTATCTTGCATTCCCGAGAATTATGAAAAGATAAAAACAAAAATGTACGGAAACTACGCTAGTTTAGTGTTTTACAAAGTATGCCAGTCGCTAATTAGGGCTAGAAGCACACATAAAATTCACGAATGTTCGTAACATGTTTCAACATCAGCATATTTTAAGCAACTAGTTGTCCGGATCCTTGGCTGAATGCTCAGCGTACTGGGCTTCGCTTCAGAGGGGCTCCGAGTTCGATTCTAGGCCGGGTCTGAAATGTTAATATTAAATGTACCAGATCTATTGTATTTCCTTACCTTTCATTCAAGTAGCAGTAGCCCACTGGAAATCAGAACCCGTAACTTCCTACACTTTTTAACTCCAACCATATAGGTCTCCTTTGATTAACATCATGATATAACCTTTTTTTTCAGACATAAAGTCCCTCTCCATAGCTAAATGGTTAGCGTGCTGCCCTTTGGTCACAGGGGTCCGGGGTTCGATTCCCGGCAGGGTCGGGAATTTTATCCATCATTGGCTAATTTCGCTGGTACGGGGGCTGTGTGTATGTGTCGTCTTTATCATAATTTCATCTTCATCATGACGCGCAGGTCGCCTACGGGATTCAATCAAAAGACATGCACCTGGCGAGCCGAACTTGTCCTCGGACTCACCCGGCACTAAAAGCCATACGCCATTTCATTTCAGACATGAAGATTTTATTTTCAGATAAAGTATCTCTTCTGACGAAGTAACTGATAGGTGATGTGGAGGACTTAAAATCTCGAATAGTGCAGTCTCCGTAAGGGAAGGGGAGAATTAGCACAGAAAGCGGTCAGCGGATGCACAATGGATCTCGGCCCACAAGTGGCCACGGCTGGTCCCTGATCCAACAGCTCTGCACTCTGACCGGCCAACCGAGCAGAGCAGGGGTGGCCAAGGTTCTACCATGGCTCTACACCTCTGTATTCGGGAAACGGGAAAGGGCTGGACCTCACGGCTGGCCCCAACCGTCGGCTGTCCTGAGAATGGCTTTCCGTGGTTTTCCATTCTCCTGCACTAAGGCGAATGCCGGGACAGTCGCCACGGTCGCCAACCCCCACACCTTCTCCGAGCATCTCCTTCACCGTAACAAATCTCCCGGCCTGAGAGACGGCGTCACCGTCTAAGAGGCCCGCCTCCCCCTTCAGGGGAGGAATGAAAACTAAGTAGTAGTAGTAGTAGTAGTAGTAGTAGTAGTAGTAGTAGTAGTAGTAGTAGTACAGAAGGAAGGAGGAAAGACAGCCTTTCAGAAGAAACTGAAAGCAATCCCAGACTCAATTACAAGCCGAAGTATACCGAGCTCGATAGCTGCAGTCGCTTAAGCGCAGCCAGTATCCAGTATTCGGGAGATAGTAGGTTCGAACCCCACTGTCGGCAGCCCTGAAAATGGTTTTCCGTGGTTCCCCATTTTCACACCAGGCAAATGCTGGGGCTGTACCTTAATTAAGGCCACGGCCGCTTCCTTCCCACTCCTAGCCCTTTCCTGTCCCATCGTCGCCATATGACCTATCTGTGTCGGTGCGACGTAAAAGTAACTAGCAAAAAAAAAAAAACAAGTCGAAGTAGCCTACTTTAAGTTCAAATTTCGTGGTATAAGCGAAATTGTGTTTGCAATAGAGATTCGTACGTGCACGGTATTCATATGTAATAATAAAACATCATTTTGGCTTCTGAAGAAATTTAGAAACACAGGAGGTAATACTTGATACCACGTCTGATCTTAGAGAATCGAATTAAGAAGGAGCAGCTCTGGGAAATGTCTTAAATAACGTTGTTTGATCTAAGTTCTTTGAAGGTGATCGGGATCATATTCCTACAAAAACGTAACACAAATCAAACTACAGTGATGAGAATCGAGGGATATGCAAGGGAAGCAATTATCCAGAAGGAAGCATTTTGTTCTGTCTCTTTTCTATTGTTTATGTAGAAACGGAGGTAAGACAAATCAAAGAGAATTATGAAAAAGGAGCCACAGTTCAAGAAGAGGGAATCAAAATCTCAAGATTTGCATATAATATTACTTCAACTAGTTCTGCAAAAATCTTAACAAATTGCTGAATGATATGGACACAAGATGAATATAAATAAATACAAAATGAAATGAACGCGATGCAGTTGAATAAAGTCTCGTGATACGGAAAATATTAGGTTAAGAAATGAATCGTTAAAGAAAGTAGATTTTTTTTCTTTTCTATTTGCTTTACGTCGCACCGACACAGATATATCTTACGGCGACTAGAAAGTAGATTAATATTGTTACTTGAGTAGAAGAATAACCAATGCCGACTAGCTGAAACATGAAAGATCGTTCTTAAGAAAATAAATTTACTCATTTCAGAAACAGATATGCATATTAAAAAGATGTTTCTGAAAACTTTCATGTGGTGCGTAGCATTGCATAGATTTGAAACATGACAAAAAAAATTGATGCACAAGGAAAGACAATAGAAATCACAAAAGAAAGTTGAAGAGATGATGGGTAGATCAGATCACAGATGAAGAGATAAAAGATGATCCGGCAAAATTTTACCAGAAAGAGAGGCAGATTAATAGGATACATCTTCAGAAAACTCGGACTTGTTCATTTGGTTTTAGAGTGAAATATAGGAGCAAGAAAGGTACGGATTGGTCAAGATATAAGAAAGAGATTACAGAGTAGATATAGAACGTAGTAGCTATGTATAAATGAATAGAACAGAGTGGGATGGACAACTGTTTCAAAACAGTGTTTGGATTGTTGACCCAAATAGCAACACTGCTACTAAGAACGTATTAATAGACGGATTAATAGTGTTTTAATAATAATAATAATAATAATAATAATAATAATAATAATAATACAGTTATTTGTTTTTACGTCCCACTAACTACTTTTACGGTTTACGGAGACGTCGAGTTGCTAATATTTAGCCTCGCAGGAGTTATTTTTCGTGCAAGTAAATCTACTGACACGAGACTGACGTATTTGAGCACCTTCAAATACCACCGGAATGAGTCAGGATCGAACCTGCCAAGTTCGGGTGGTCAGAAGGCCAGCGCCTCAACCGTCTGAGCCACTCATCCCGGCAAAAGAGTTGTTCTTAGGTCGATCGAAAATAGCATGTTTTAAGATATAGGCCTACAGCTCCGCGGTAAGTTCTAGTAAAACCCATTTGGCAACACTGGGAGGCCTCGGTAAGACAGCTGTCTTGTATTTAGGAGAGTACAAGGAGAACCTCCATGTGCTGAACGGCATCAAGTAATGAATGGGGAATCTTCTCCATTACGAAGCCATCAGGTCATAACCAATATTTCGTGAAGTCCACAGATGATGTAAGTTTTTATTCTTTCTGGTAGACTCAAAAACAGATGAATTACGATACCTCTAACGTTCGTACGGAGTCAGATATTGGCTGTTCTGTATCAGTGGAACTAAAGCAAAACAAAGCAAAGCAAAGCAAAGTCATCTCCGTACAGGCCATGAAGGCCCTTGGAGGGGTGGAAGGTAAAGGCTTCCATTATCCGTAACCTCGGCACTTGATGAGGTAGAGTGGTCAGCGCTACGCCCGGCCACCTTTGCCCCCAGGAATTAACCTGGTACCCAATTTTGGTGTAGGCTGAGTGAACCTCAGAGCCATGTGCACCTCCGGAAGTGGAAATCTTGTTTAGTCAATTTTACGACTTCCTGACGGGGATTCGATCCCACGTCCTTGCGGGCGAACCGAGCACGCCTTTACCGCCTCAGCCAGGCAGCCCCTATCGGTGGAACTAGGATTCAGTATAGTTCTTCCTGAACTTTACACTCATTATGGGACTGAATTAAGGGAATATCTGAAGAAAAAATCAAACTAGGTACATAATTACCAGCAAAACAATTACCTTTCCTTATCATCATCGTCGTCGTCATCACCATGCGAGTACTACGAGTATATAAGACGGGACAATAATTTAGCATGTGCATGATTACATTTTTGTCGACCCCTCAAGTTGCTTGACATTGTGAGACGACTGTCAGCAGCTTGTTGTGACGTAGGCTACTCGCTTTCTGGCTCTCTGTGGCCCTTAGCAGTTTCACATTTTTTGCATTATTGCTGTTCTTCACTTGATCTCTTCCGTCTGGTATAAAAACCAAGTATCAGGCAAATATTAGCAAATGCAGACAGAAATACTATTTTATACAGAGAAAGAAAGTAGATGAGAGTATATCGATCAGAAACTTGTATTTTGTGAGCGGAGATTTTTGTGCTTAAGCACGGGACATAGCAACGTAACCAACGCTGATGCTGGACAAGTCTGTTGTTCTAACAATCCTTTAGACAGAACCTAGTGTAGTGCGGCGTTGATGACATCATGAAGCAGCCAAGTTAATTATGTCCAGAGTAGATGTTGAAATACGCAGGATGGAATCGAGGTCAAGGAGCAGGTGCGTCAGCGAACTGCTACTTCTGAGTTAACCACATCTGTTACCCATCCGCATTTCAAATTTCAATAAAGAAGTTTAAAGTTTATTTATTTATTTATTTATTTATTTATTTATTTATTTATTTATTTATTTATTTATTTATTTATTTATTTATTTATTTATTTATTTATTTATTTATTTATTTATTTATTTCCCCGCAGGAGTTCTTTTACGTACCGGGAAATCAACCGACACGAGGTTGCCGTATTCGAGCGCCTTCAAATACCACCAGACTGAGGTGGGATCGAACCTGCTAACTTGAACTCAGAAGATCAGTGCTCTATCGTCTGAACTACCCAGCTTGGCTAAGAGCCTGTCTGTAAAATTATAGAAGGCAGATAGACCTAGGCAACTGGACATGAAAAACAACAGTACACTACAGTAAAAACTTTCAATAGAGAACATTCAGGTAGAATTGCGAACGTATTTTGTATTATAGAGCGTGACAGCCGCTGGTTTCTCGCCAAGGGATCACGTTTCGAATCTCGGTCAATGCAAGTGAGATTTTTAAAAACTGCGTCCCTGTAATTCGAATTCCACGCAAACTTGGTAAGCCCTTGGCTACAATCACGATATCAAGAGTTACTCAAAACTTCAAGTATGCAAGCTTCTATATGATGATGAACTACTTTTACCTTCTTCGTGGTTAGTGTAATTGTTCATTGCACGAATTGCTGACTTGCTGAATGCATTACGGCATTCTTTATCAAGGCGACTGAGAAACCTTACTCGATCCGAGGTAATATTTCTCCTCAGGTAACTAAATCGACATTAATTGGTGACGTATTAGAGCGTCCCATTTTTAACTAACAGCGAAAGTTATAATAATAATAATAATAATAATAATAATAATAATAATAATAATAATAATAATAATAATAATAATAATAATAATATTTGTTTTACGTCCCACTAACTACTCTTTTACGGTTTTCGGAGACGCCGAGGTGCTGGAATTTAGTCCCGCAGGAGTTCTTTTACGTGCCAGTAAATCTACCGACACGAGGCTGACGTATTTGAGCACCTTCAAATACCACCGGACTAAGCCAGGATCGAACCTGCCAAGTTGGGGTCAGAAAGCCAGTGCCTTAACCGTCTGAGCCACTCAGCCCGGCAGCGAATGTTCTAAAGCGTGCCCTATCCTTCCGTACAGAAAATAGGGCAAACATTGGAAGTAGAGTCTTTTATAACTCCTACTATCATGCAACTCTCGCTACACTAAACGTAGTATGGACAAGAAGATCCTTACAACAAGTAATAATAAAACTCGGACGAATCTTGGATAAATACATAAATATCCATCCAGTACTCGTCACCCTCCTCCATCATCAACTGACGTTTTATATGGACTGATAACTTCGTTATTTTTGTGGCCCTTAACATTACGATCACCATTAAAACGTCAGGTGAAGTATGAAAATCTTACGAGGATATTTTGTCTGAACCATACATGTGAAGGTCAGCTTGAAGTGAGGGAGGGAGAAGAAAGGAGAACAATAGCCAAGGCCACGGCAGAGGACGGAAATAATGAGACAGCGAATTTAAAGAGAGCAAGGTTGACAAAGATTACATCTGCATTCCCAGCCTCCAACTAGCCGAGGATACGGATGAGTGTGGCATGTAATGCCTGTCAAGGGTCTTGGTATCGTCATTATCTCGTAACTCAGAGGCAGCCAGCCGGCGGCATGTCACGTAAGCCTTTTGGTGAAGACAATCGTGAATGTGCCACTCCAAACACACACCTTCCCTTACTGCAGTTACCAGAAGGGATACAAAAGTTATAATGTCACCGGATATTTCAGAATACATTGTCATTATTTGAGTCATCAGTCCAATAGACTGGTATGATGCAGGTCTCCATGCCACCCTATCCTGTGCCAACCTTTTCATTTCTACGTAACTGCTGCATCCTACATCTGCTCTAATCTTCCTGTCATATCCATACATTGGTCTACCCATACCGTTCTCATCTCCTACACTTCCCTCAAGAACTAACTGCACACATTCTGGGGGTCTTAAGATGTGTGCTATTAATCTACCTCTTCTTCTGCTCAAATTTAGCCAAATCGATATCCTCTCATCAATTCGATTCGATCCGATTCGATTCGATTCGATTCGATTCGATTCGATTCGATTCAGTATCTCTTCTTTCGTGATTTGATCTATCCATCTTAACTTCAGCATTCTTCTGTAACATTTCAAAAGCTTGTATTCTCTTTCTTTCTGAACTGGTCATCGTACATGTTTCACTTCCATTTATAGTCATGTAAAATAAATTAATATTCGTAGGCCTACACAATTCCAGTAATAATTTTATAACTAATCTTCTTATTTTTTTCCTGGCCGTTTTTGCCAATTTATTGCGGTCGGCATTTTGGTATGGATTTGCGCACTTTTACGGACGGTTGACCTTCCTAACGCCAATCCTACTCGAAGGAATGCATTTACTATTGCCTGTTTCTGTGGCAGTTGGTAGTGTGATGTTTTATATGTAGATGAAGAGATGTATATTAAGACAAACACAAAGCACCCAGTCCTCAAGCCAGAAGAATAAACCATACATAGTTAAAATCCTTGATCAAGATGGGAATCGAACCCGGGATCCTCTGAACCGAAGTCCATCACGCTGGCCATTCAGCCAAGAAGCCAATCAATTCAATAACTAATACATTAAAAATTACGTGAGCAGGCTCTTTTTTCTACATTTAGCATACAAAACGGACAAGATAGACGTGTACAAGATTTATGTGCTAGGAAAGGGAACTGCTTTATAAGTGTCGGAAGTACCCAAAATGTCTATAAATAAGAGGAGATGTTCTGACTGACTCATCAACGCTCATTTTTTTTGCTAGGGGCTTTACGTCGCACCGACACAGATAGGTCTTATGGCGACGATGGGATAGGAAAGGCCTAGGAGTTGGAAGGAAGCGGCCGTGGCCTTAATTAAGGTACAGCCCCAGCATTCGCCTGGTGTGAAAATGGGAAACCACGGAAAACCATTTTCAGGGCTGCCGATAGTGGGCATCAACGCTCAGACCAAACGACCAAACATAGAAACAAGAGGCACCCACTAAGGGTTATTTCAATTCAGACTCTAAAGTAAGGTTGCGAGAGGGAAGAGGCTTCTTGAAAAATTAGTGCCACATCCAGCCCACCGTCCACTTCGACTTCGACCTCCGGTTAATAAAATTAATATAATCGTACGGACTGTACCGGGAGGTACACCTCTACGCCGCAAGTTTAAATATTGCGCCAATAAAGTACTCCTCTACAGGAGAAACTCTGAACTTTAAAAACTGGATCAACTCATTAGTTTCTCAGAAGATGTCACTATCGTAAATTTTGTGATTACTAAGTTGTCAATACTGTGTGGATTTCAACTTGTTTTGTTTTCCATTGATCAAGAAGTGTGGACATTCTCTCATAGATGTCTCTACTAAAAAACTATGACCTATGACCATGCACCCTGGTGCGAAGTGGAAGAACTTTACTTGAAGAAATTTTGTATTCATAAGTTTGTTCTTTACTAAATTTCGTTCTTTCATTTGTGGGTTGGCAATATAAATCTTTTCTTTCCGCTAGTTTTGAACTTAGCCAATCCAAAATTTATGTAATTAATTTTTGACCAATCGTGTCTTTCTTCTTCGATTTTGATGTGTAACTGTAAGCTACCCAATAAACGCCTGTGGGTATGTCTTAATTATTCATGAAAGGTCTCGAATCTTCCCCGAGAGTATAAAAACTGCTGATTTTCCTGTCTCTCGGCCACTAGAACAACATCTAGCATAGTGTGTGGAAGTGTAGCAGGAGGCGGGTAGCGCTTTTTTCATCCGGCAGCAGCTCTTCAACAAGGTAATGGCCACTTAACATCTTTATTTCTTGCTAGCTCAGCAGTTTAAACCGCGGGGAAGGTCCGAAACCTTTGCTATGTAATAAACATGTAATCTCCCATGTATGTGTGTGTATGTTCAGTCTTCAGCCCTAAGGCTGGTTGGATCCTCAACAGCTCTGCCATCAGCTGTCATAGATGGCCTAGGCATCACTGAAGAGGCGTACTAGGGAAATGAGGAGTGAGGTAGTTTCCCGTTGCTTTCCTCACCGAGCCAGAAGTTGCTATTACATATCAGTCTGCCAAGCCCACTGAAATGCATGCACTAACCGACCCTATGAGCAACATGTTCACACCATTCATAGCAGGGACTGGCTGCACATGGAATGGCATTACTAGCATCGCTCATACCTCAGTCACTTTCATATTGTCAAAGTCAAGGATAAGACAGAGACAGATCAATGAAAGTAACAAAATTGCTCTAGCCTATACCAGAAGACATTGTGCACTGTAAACACTAGGTCCTGCCAGCAAAGGCATAAATCGTTTTGTAAAACTTCAAATATCTTTAACTGTAATTCGGGGATAGAGAGTGCTTTACCCTCTCGAGCTCCCCTTCATTTTGCCTTGAGGTGACTACGTTTTGGTAACTTTTCTTCCTTAATGTATTAAATTTTCTTATACGAGTCACCTCCATAGTTTGGGAATGGCCCCTGGTTCATCGGCCTAGTGCCTGTTAGGTTTTAAAAAGCTTTCCTGTAGGAGTGCAAGTACACGCCTCCATTCTACTTGGCGTTGCGGGCCATTTACTTAAACTTTTCTTGTCGGCTAAGGCCCAGTAGACAGGGTACAAGATACCCCTGTTTCATTGTAAGTTGTGCTTTGATGGCAATCATGTGTAAAAGTCTGGTATTACCTTTATAAGCTTGAAAAATTGAGAGCGGGTCAGCTCTTTCTAGTATTTGGATATGTGCCTCTAGGAGGCCAGACATTGCTAGGTGGGAGCAAGTGCTCCATGTTATTTGGGGTTTTCTGCCCTTTGGTAATATGTGGTTGTGAGCTGAGAGCTCAGAAATTGTAAAAAGTGGGGCTTGAAGCCCAGATCGTTAATTTGTATCTAAATCTTGGCTTTCCTGGTCTTGGACCTGATTACTTGTTGACTTCTTGTTATTTATTGAATGTTCAAATTCTATGTGATAATTGTTAAGTTTTGCTATTCTCCAAAATATAACCATTAATGCAATTTTAATTCGTATCTCGGCCTTGTAGTTAGACCCATTCCAGCCCGCACCTTCTTTCACCTCTGCATTCCACGGGTATCCCCGTAACACGAACAAAGCAATGGCCAGGGCAGTGACCACAAAATTGAGTAGAATATGAAAGGACCATAAGGACCATACTGTAACAAAGAACACAAAACTGCAACTAGCTCACTCTTATATTCTCCATTGCCACCTAAGCAGTTGAGACCTGGATATTCAAACAGACAGATAAGAGGAAAATGGAGAGCTTCAAGATGTGGGTTTACCGACGTATTCTCCGAAATTCTTGGACCGAATTAATGCGTTGGTGCTGGAAGAACTAGGCATCCAGACTAAGCTTCTCGAGTGGATCTTCCAGGCTTACCTCCGGTTCTTCGGACACATCGCCAGAAGAACAAGCACTCTGGAGAAGCTTGTGGTGGAGGGGAGGATATTTTTTTTTCAACTTGCTTTACGTCGCACCGACACAGGTAGGTCTTACGGCGACGATGGTACAGGAAAGGGCTAGGAGTAGGAAGGAAGCGGCCGTGGCATTAGTTAAGGTACAGCCCCAGCATTAATGGCAAGAGATTGCTAGGAAGACATCCAATCAGACCAGACGGGTGGACCAGTTGCAGTCTCTGGTGGGGAAATCTTTCCACGAGGCAACGCTTATAGCCATAGACCGCCAGACTTGGAGAAAGAACATCAGGACTGTGAAATCATGAACGCCTCCATGCCCTGTCAAGTGTATAGCATTGAGCCGGACAGACAAAACGCACTTTGAAAATGGACAAATCATACACAAGTCTGAATAACAAAATAAAAATCAATCAATATGCTGCTATTAATGACACAGAAAATTAAATTCCATTAGACGAAGGAAAAAAGTTATTTCATTTAAGCTGGAATATAGGTTATGTTAGAAAGAAAGAAGGTCCATACATGCCAAAGTGACTGATACATTCGTTGAGGCTTTTCCTAAACTACTATACGTAAAAAGTGAAATTCATGAAAGAATTGTCTCGTAAAAGTCCGCCTTTTCAATACACTTCCTGATTTATAAAAAAATCAAAATCGGAGTTACATGCTAAAATATCGGGATATGTTTCGCCTATAATATACTGTAGTAGGCATCCTCAGGCGTGCTATCCTAACATAAACATTAAAATTAAAGACGTAGACTAAGACTTTGGGCTAAACTTAAAATGATACATAACGTCGCTTATAACGTTAAAGGAACTATCACAAAATCACACTTGTTTAGATGAAATGAGCACTCGAGTGAGATTAACATTTGTTGAGTCTTTAAAACGCCGTAGTGGGTAAAATAACGTTAGTCGTGTATGGTAGTTAATATTTGCAAGCACTCAGGTACACTTGTATTTGTATTCCTGAAACTTGTTTCTTCCTAGGATAAAAATGCCAATGCTGATTAAAACCGTGATTGTGGCTATTTAAAATCATGATAGCTGGGCTTGATTTGTGTGTATCTTGAAGACAGAGTACTGTAGAAGAGGGGACTTCCAGGTAAATTTCTTCCTGTGAAGAATTGAAGTGAAATTCAACAATATTAATGTTTTTTTTTTTTTTTTTTTTTTACGTCGCACCGACACAGATAGGTCTTATGGCGACGATGGGACAGGAATGGGCTGGGAGTGGGAAGGAAGCGGCCGTGGCCTTACTTAAGGTACAGCCCCAGCATTTGCCTGGTGTGAAAATGGGAAACCACGGAAAACCATCTTCAGGGCTGCCGACAGTGGGGTTCGAACCTACTATCTCCCGAATACTGGATACTGGCCGCACTTAAGCGACTGCAGCTATCGAGCTCGGTGTTAATGATTCTACGGCCAGCCCCGCGGTGTAGGGGTAGCGTGCCTGCCTCCACCCTGAGGCTCCGGGCTCGATTCCAGGCCAGGCCAGGGATTTTTACCTGCATCTGAGGGCTGGTCCGAGGTCCACTCAGCCTACGTGATTACAATTGAGGAGCTATCTGACTGTGAGATAGCGTCCCCTGTCTAGAAAGCCAAGAATAAAGGTCGAGAGGATCCGTCGTGCTGACCACACGACACCTCGTAATCTGTAAAGCCTTCGGGCTGGGCAACGGTCGCTTCGTAGGCCATGGTCCTTTGGGGCTGTTGCGCCATGGAGTTTAGTTTGGTAATGATTTTACTTCCTACCGACAACTTTTATGATTTTCAGAGACCCGAAACCGGAAAGTTTCATGGCATTAGCAAGGGAAGAGAAAGAATTTTTGGAAATGCAAACCATACAGGGATGAAATTATGTCAGTTTTGTTTTGTAAAGAACACCCACATCACAGGAGACACTAAGGTTGGAGCTGTAATATCAGAACATAAACTTCCCAATAAAAATGAAAAACCACATGTTTGGCGTGATTCGAAAGTTAGCCGTTATAGGATAAGGAACGAGGCTTTTGAAATCCTAATATCTAAATTGTTCGGTAGATGGTGCTGATTACTTGGTAATAAAGCCTGTAATTGTATTAAAAACATTAATATCAGATAAACAAATACTGCTCAGGCGAAGCAGCGGCGAGACGTTAGAAACATATTGTCTGTCTGTTAGGTCATCAGCCCAGAGGCTGGTTGGATCCTCAAATAGCACCACCAAAGGTTATGCGGTTATAAGGAAACCACAAAAACCAATGGCAGCACCAAAATGAGGCGTACTAGGCAAGACGAGGAGTGAGGTAGTTTGCCATTGCTTTCCTCACTGGGTCAGAAAGTGCTATTGCAGCACGACTGACCCTATGAGCAACACCTTTCATAACACTCAGATGCACTAGTCGTGCTCTGAATGTCATTACTCAGCACCACCCATACGCCAGCAGCTTCCATATTGTCACAGCCATAGATAAGACTGGGACTTCGGTGAAAGCTACACTTTACTCTGGCCTCATGGAAAATTTTACTTCTCAGTAAAATTACCAACGAACTAACCTACAGTTTATTTTGTTATCCCATCCCACAACATAGAAGGGCTAGCCGAGGCGTCAAAGGCATGCTTGCTTCAGCCCCGAAGGACGTTACACTCAAACTACTCCAAAAAAGAGTACCAGGTTAATCCCAGAGGACGAAGGAGGCTGGACATAGAACTAGTCGGTCTATCTCACTCAGGGCCGAGATAACGAGGTCTTAACCTTCCACACTTCCAAGGCCCACAATCAATCAATCAATCAATCAATCAATCAATCAATCAATCAATCAATCAATCAATCAATCAATCAATCAATCAATCAATCAATCAATCAATCAATCAATCAATCAATCAATCAATCAATCAATCAATCAATCAATCAATCAATCAATCAATCAATCAATCAATCAATCAATCAATCAATCAATCAATCAATCAATCAATCAATCAATCAATCAATCAATCAATCAATCAATCAATCAATCAATCAATCAATCAATCAATCAATCAATCAATCAATCAATCAATCAATCAATCAATCAATCAATCAATCAATCAATCAATCAATCAATCAATCAATCAATCAATCAATCAATCAATCAATCAATCAATCAATCAATCAATCAATCAATCAATCAATCAATCAATCAATCAATCAATCAATCAATCAATCAATCAATCAATCAATCAATCAATCAATCAATCAATCAATCAATCAATCAATCAATCAATCAATCAATCAATCAATCAATCAATCAATCAATCAATCAATCAATCAATCAATCAATCAATCAATCAATCAATCAATCAATCAATCAATCAATCAATCAATCAATCAATCAATCAATCAATCAATCAATCAATCAATCAATCAATCAATCAATCAATCAATCAATCAATCAATCAATCAATCAATCAATCAATCAATCAATCAATCAATCAATCAATCAATCAATCAATCAATCAATCAATCAATCAATCAATCAATCAATCAATCAATCAATCAATCAATCAATCAATCAATCAATCAATCAATCAATCAATCAATCAATCAATCAATCAATCAATCAATCAATCAATCAATCAATCAATCAATCAATCAATCAATCAATCAAATCAATCAATCAATCAATCAATCAATCAATCAATCAATCAATCAATCAATCAATCAATCAATCAATCAATCAATCAATCAATCAATCAATCAATCAATCAATCAATCAATCAATCAATCAATCAATCAATCACTGATCTGCATTCAGGGCAGTCGCCCAGGTGGCAGATTCCCTCTCCGTTGTTAATCTACTCGTTTCTTAAATAATTGCAAAGAATTTGGGAATTTATTGAACATCATCCTTCGTAAATAATTCCAATCCCTAACTCCTCTCCATATAAATGAATATTTGCCCCAATTTGTCCTCTTGAATTCCAACTTTATCTTCATATTGTGATCTTTCCTACTTCTTAAAACACCACTCAAACTTATTCATCTACTAATGTCATTCCATGACAGCTAGGAACATACTACTTACTCGAGAAACACATTACCCTTTCTCCCAAGTCTTCCCAGCCAAAACTCTGCAACATTTTCTTTGTTACAGTTTGATTTACGTCGCACCGACACAGAAAGGTTTTATGGCGACGATGGAATAGGAACGGGAAGGAAGCAACCGTGGCTTTAATTACAGCCCCAGCATTTGTCTGGTGTGAAAATGGGAAACCACTGAAAACCACCTTCAGGGCTGCCGACGGTAGTGTTCGAACCCACTATCTCCAGAAAGCAAGCTCACAGATACGTGCCCGTAACCGCACGGCAAACTCATTTTATTTGCAATACTTTCGTAAAGCTACTCTTTTGTCGGAAATCACCCAGAACAAATCGAGTTGCTTTTCTTTGGATTTCTTTCCAGTTTTCGAATCAAGTAATCCTGTAGACGCTAAGTTTGGAGCTGTAATATCAGCATATAAACTTCTCAATAAAAATGAAAAACCACATGTTTAACGTCGTTCGAAAGTTCAACCTTACAGAGGGAAAAGGGGGCTCTTAAAATCTTAATGCCGGGCTGAGTGGCTCAGACGGTTGAGGCGCTGGCCTTCTGACCCCAACTTGGCAGATTTGATCCTGGCTCAGTCCGGTGATATTTGAAGGTGCTCAAATATGTCAGCTTAGTGTCGGTAGATTTACTGGCACGTAAAAGAACTCCTGCGGGACAAAGTTCCGGCATCTCGGCGTCTCCGAAAACCGTAAAAGTAGTTAGTGGGACGTAAAGCAAGTAGCATTATTATTATTATTATTATTATTATTATTATTATTATTATTATTATTATTATTATTATTATTATTATTATTATTAAAATCTTAATGTCTGTTGGATAGCGATTCCACGCAGCGGTACTGTTGTCCATAGCAACGTACACATTCTTTCAAAAAATTTAAATATCAACTGTGTCAGTGAAATATTAGTTTGAAAATGTCCGACCAGTTTTGTTCCCTGGAATTAACCTGGTACTCAATGCCTGTACACATATGACAATGCTTTTATGCTCAAATTGGCTATGAGATAGAGATGCAGTATTTTTTTTTTGTTAGTGGCTTTACGTCGCACCGACACAGATAGGTCTTATGGCGACGGTGGGATAGGAAAGGCCTAGGAGTTGGAAGGAAGCGGCCGTGGCCTTAATTAAGGTACAGCCCCAGCATTTGCCTGGTGTGAAAATGGGGAAACCACGGAAAACCATCTTCAGGGCTGCCGATAGTGGGATTCGAACCTACTATCTCCCGGATGCAAGCTCACAGCCGCGTGCCTCTACGCGCACGGTCAACTCGCCCGGTAGTATTTATCTAAACTGTAGCCAGGAAGTCCAGTATTAGGAAGGGAGAAAAGGAGTGTTATATGTCCAAGTATTTTAGGACCTTCCTGAAACCCTTGACTCCCAGTGCTTCAAAGAGGTACGTCAACAAGGGGTCACATGTGATCTCGACCACATAACGCTATTTGATATTTCCTTCCTGTACGCCTCATTACCTTCCAATGAACCTACCCCCTACATTGTTGTAAGGTGATCTCATATTGCTTGATCCCAGGCGCATTTGCTATCTTACCTGATCGTGAGCGGTATGTTGTCCATAGCAACGTAAACATTCTTTCAAAAAAATTGAAATATCACTGTATCGGTGAAATATTAGTTTGAAAATGAAGAAGGTAGAACAGAAGATGTCATTCAATGAAGATGAGGCAGTGTGAGGAGCTAGAATAGTCGCAAACAGTTGTACATTCGCCGACACGAAAATTTTTATTCTTGTACGTCATAAACAGCGTCAAACTTTGTATATTTCGTCCCGTGCAATATTTTTTTTGTCTCACTCATCTTTACAATATGAAAAAGAAAAAAACCATCTGTCTGTCTGCCTCCCGCAACGACTTCACGTCTGAACCATTGAGCGTAATTCCATGAAATTTTATACAAGAATTCTCAGAGGGAACTTGTAAAATATAGGCTATTTGCGAAATTACTTGCAAAATATCGAGTATTAGTTTAAAATGAGAGATTCTGTTTTTTCATTCTCAATTACGCCAAATGAGATGAAATTTCGCATGGAAATATCTCAGATAACCGGTTTAGGATTATTATAATTTTTCATCAATTAACCATTTCAGAATGCTGGTCATTAACACGTACGTCTATTTTTTTGTTTGTAGTTTTTACTTAACTTTCGCATGCATTATTCGCTGAAAACCAAAACTGAAGACCTTCTCGGAGTAAAGATCTAACGAACATTTCTTTTAAAGCGAGATTTCAGTGGAAATAGGTTGTACCATCGCGCCTCTATGCTGTGGTGTCATCTTATGTCTTACATTTTGTCCTCGTGGTGTAAGGATGGAACATCAGACAAGATGGTAGACAGTGTTTGTGTTGGTTAATCATCCAATGTAATCATATTCTTTTTCTGTCGCTTCTCCTACACCTGTGGGGTCGCGGGTGCGAACTGTGTCGAATATGTTGTTGTTTGAGTCATCAGTCCATAGACTGGTTTGATGCAGCTCTCCATGCCACTCTATCCTGCGCTAACCTTTTCATTTCTACGTAACTATTGCATCCTACATCTGCTCTAATCTGCTTGTCATATTCATACCTTGGTCTACCCCTACCGTTCTTACCACCTACACTTCCTTCAAAAACCAACTGAACAAGTCCTGGGTGTCTTAAGATGTGTCCTATCATTCTATCTCTTCTTTTCGTCAAATTTAGCCAAATCGATGTCCTCTCACCAATTCGATTCAGTATCTCTTCATTCGTGATTCGATCTATCCATCTCACCTTCAGCATTCTTCTGTAACACCACATTTCAAAAGCTTCTATTCTCTTTCTTTCTGAGCTAGTTATCGTCCATGTTTCACTTCCATACAATGCCACACTCCACACGAAAGTCTTCAAAAACATCTTTCTAATTCCGATATCAATGTTTGAAGTGAGCAAATTTCTTTTCTTAAGAAAGCTCTTCCTTGCTTGTGCTAGTCTGCATTTTATGTCCTCCTTACTTCTGCCATCGTTAGTTATTTTACTACCCAAGTAACAATATTCATCTACTTCCTTTAAGGCTTCATTTCCTAATCTAATATTTCCTACATCACCTGCCTTCGTTCGACTGCACTCCATTACTTTTGTTTTGGACTTATTTATTTTCATCTTGTACTCCTTACCCAAGACTTCATCCATACCATTCAGCAACTTCTCGAGATCTTCTGCAGTCTCAGATAAAATAACAATATCATCGGCAAATCTCAATGTTTTGATTTCCTCTCCTTGGACTGTGATTCCATTTCCAAATTTCTCTTTGATTTCCTTTACTGCCTGTTCTATGTAAACATTGAAAAGGAGAGGAGACAAACTACAGCCTTGCCTCACTCCTTTCTGGATTGCTGCTTCTTTTTCAAAGCCCTCGATTCTTATCACTGCAGACTGATTTTTATACAGATTGTAGATAATGGTGTCGAATAGTTGGTGTCAGAAGGCCAGCACCTCAACCGTCTGAGCCACTCGACCCGGCTAATAGTAACTTATGGGGAACACTGTAAGTACCTACGTGTTAATATAGGAAATGATCTTCATTGGAGTAATCATATTAAAGAGGTGTTAAGGAAGTTTACTGATCTCTCCACATGCTAATGAGAGTATTTAGGGATTGTAGTAAGGATGTAAAGGAGAGGACGTATATGTATCTGGTAAGACCTCAGTTACAGTATGGTTCTAGTGTATGGGACCGATACCAAGAGAACTGGAAATGATCCAAAGGAAAACAGCACGATTTGTTCTGGGTGGTCTCTGACAAAGGAATAATTTTACGAAAATATTGCAAACTTTAGGTTGGGAAGACTTGCTCGACTATGTGGGAAGTTGCATGATATAAATTTCATGATTAAAGGCCCGTATTGATATCGCTTAAGTATATTATTCTAATATTTGAGAGAAATACCACCTATTCAGTATTATAAAATGCTCTAGTATGAAAAGGGGGGGAATTTCTCTCAAATATTTGAAAAATATAATTATTCCATCTTTTCAATAAGGCCTACTATAAAATATTATGGTATTGAAAAGGTGGAATTTCTCGCAAATATCTGCAAAACTTACTTGTGTGATATGATTTCGAGCTGTCAGAGGAGAGATGGCAAGGAATGAGATTTTTTTTTTTTTTTGCTAGGGGCTTTACGTCGCGCCGACACAGATAGGTCTTATGGCGACGATGGGATTGAAAAGGCCTAGGAGTTGGAAGGAAGCGGCCGTGGCCTTAATTAAGGTACAGCCCCAGCATTTGCCTGGTGTGAAAATGGGAAACCACGGAAAACCATTTTCAGGGCTGCCGATAGTGGGATTCGAACCTACTATCTCCCGGATGCAAGCTCACAGCCGCGCGCCTCTACGCGCACGGCCAACTCGCCCGGTAGGAATGAGATTAGTAGAGGAATAAGCTTGAGTGGAGCTTTGAAAAGTAGGAAAGGTCATAATATGAAGATAAAGGTGGAATTCAACAGGACAAGTTGGGGCAAAAATTCAGTAATTTATAGGACAAGGAGTACGGGATTGGAATAAATTATCAAGTGAATTTTTTGATAAATTTCCAAGTTCTTTGGAAACGTTTAAGAAAAAGCTAGGTAAACATTTGATAGGGATTCTGCCACCTGGGAGACAGCCGTAAATGCAGATTGATTGATTGATTGATTGATTGATTGATTGATTGATTGATTGATTGATTGATTGACAGCATGTAGAAACATGCTTGTGAAAGAAAATGGAATGTGCCTCATGAACAGTCTGTTCTCACATAAACTTGAGGTACGTGTACCATGAATACTTCAGTAATAACAATTTTATTTATTGAACGATTACTCAAACTGAGCTTGTCCTTAAGACGCAAAAAAGCACAATTTGGTTTCGATGCATACAATATAGACAAATATAACGAATTTGTTGTGCGATAAAGGTGATGATTAAGGAGAGCAACACAGTGTTTTATAATAGTTATCACCGAGGAAGTGGCCTCGCGGTTTTGGTCACTTATTTATCAGCCTGCATTTGGGAGATAGTGTGTTCGAATCCCAAGGTCGACAGCCCTGTATCCCAACTTCACATCAGGCAAATTCTGGGGATGTACCTTAATACAGGCCACGGTCGCTTCCTTCCCACTCCTAGCCCTTTTGTATCCCATCGTCGCCATATGACCTATCTGTGTCGGTGTGACGTAAATAATAATAGTTATCAAGATGATGTCCTGTAGGCTCGTCTCCAATGTGTATTTTATCCGGCAATCATCAAAAGGAAAAAAATCGATTTGTACCTCTGGGCCCAAAGAAAAGACCAGTGATGGTGATTTTCTTTAAATTATACTTAGCTAAGACAAAATCATGGGTTCATAGACAGCTTTCCGCGAGAGACGAATTGCTAGTGGTTTTACGTCGCACCGACACAGATAGGTCTTATGGCGACGATGGGATAGGAAAGGCTAGCAGTTGGAAGGAAGCGGACGTGGCCTTAATTAAGGTACAGCCCCAGCATTTGCCTGGTGTGAAAATGGGAAACCACGGAAAACAATCTTCAGGGCTGCCGACAGTGGGATTCGAACCCACTATCTCCTGGATGCAAGCTCACAGCCGCGCGCGCCTAACCGCACGGCCAACTCGCCCGGTAAAGACGAATTTGAACAATGCTCAAATTTATAAGAAGGGTGAACAATGGAGGTGGTTTTGTAGCATCAGTAACGTATGTGCAGGACACTGTAGACAGAGTGAAAACTCTCAAGTAGCAGTGGGGGAGGGACGACGACAGGTGGACAATGGCAGTGCTGGAATGGATACCAAAACACTCCGAGGAAGACCTCAGGAATGCTGAGACTGAGGCAAATGAAGAGTAGCAAAACGAAAGAGAGGAGAGAGGTACAAAATCAGTTTGTAATGCTGATTTGTAATGCGTGATTTGCAAACCTCGAAGAGGATACATCTTGAATATAGGATTAATCATAGGCCTAGTTGCATAATAATAATAATAATAATAATAATAATAATAATAATAATAATAATAATAATAATAATAATAATAATAATAATAATAATAATAGCATCACACTGATGCAGTGGTCTAGTCTCTCGAATCCCAACCCGGGTGTCACTGACCCATAAATAAATAAATAAATAAATAAATAAATAAATAAATAAATAAATAAATAAATAAATCTATCAGTCAATCAAAACTGAGATGGCAGATTGTCTGTTGTTTACCTAGTCTTTTCCTAAACAATTTCAATGAATTTGGAAATTTACCGAACATTTCCCTTGGTAAATTATTCCAATTCCTCTTCCTATAAACGGATATTTTCCTGAATTCCAACTTTATCCTCATATTGTGACCTTTTCTACTTTTGAAAACCCCACTCAAACTTAATCGTGGCCGTGCGGTTAGGGTCGCGCAGCTGTGAGGTTGCATCCGGGAGATAGCCGTAGTGGGTTCCAACCATACTGTCGGCAGTCGTGAAGATGGTTCTCCGTGGTTCCCTACTTTCACACCAGGCAAATGCTGGGGCTGTATCCTAATTAAGGCCACGGCAGCTTCCTTCTCACTCCTAGGCCTTTCTTATTCCATCGTCGCCGTAAGACCTGTCTGTGTCGGTGCGACGTAAAGCAAATACAAAAGAAATCCTTACTCGTCTACTAATGCCATTCCACGCCATCCAGCATGTAGGGCTATGCTTCTTTTTTTGATACAACGAACAGTTTACGTGTTATCGGGTGAAGTATGCGTCAAAATCATTTACCTATATTTATATCAGAAAAAGTATGAGTCAAAATCTCGGAAAGGTAGTTTTTCCAGAAAATCTGCTAGAGTTAGAAAGACCGTACATTTGCACTTTAAAGCCTTAAATTCTAAATCGACCTGGTGGGTTCCGTTAATATGCATGACATTTCAGGCAGAGTATTTATCTCTAACTGTTCCAGACGCACAATTTTTCCGCCTTGGTCTATTTTTAATTTCTAGCTCTTTAGTAAGTACAGTACAGTACAGTCGTATATGCGTATATAGCCCATAATAGTCTGGAGGAAATGAGCTTTTAGTGGTGAAAGAAATACTGAAGCAAGTTGACCGATTGTCGAGATTACTTCGTTCCACGATCATTCTCTCTTGATTATATTAATAGTGTAGATAACAACACAACAATGAAATACATACAGTCGAACTTCGACATCTCAAAGTGCTCGCGAATGGTGAAGATACTTCAAGTTATCAAAAAATCAATGTGTAGGAAATAGCGCGTACTATTTCGTCTACCGAGCGAGTTGGCCGCGCGGTTAGGGGTCGCGTAGTTGTGAGCATCCATTCAGGGGGATGGTGGGTTCAAATCCCACCGTCGGCAGTCCTGAATATGGTTCTCTGAGTTTTCCCATTTTTACACCAGGCAAATCGAATGAACACCTCGTAGACTACCTTAATTAAGACCACGGCCGCTAACTTCCCAATCCTACCCCATTCCCATCCTTCCGTCTGCGAAAACCTTTACTTTGTTAGTACGACGTGAAACCATTAGCAAAATAAAATACTTCTGCTCCATAGAAAATACCAACTGTACCGTTATTCATTTCCAGTTTTTGTCACCAATGCACTATTTTTTCTACATCTACAGTATTATCCTAATATTAACACGGTTTTAATATTTTAAATATAGTTTTAATTTTATTTATTATTTCTCTACTTTTTTAATCAACTTCTGTTTTTCATTTGCAATTGAACTTCTGAACACACGTTTCTTCTCCATGGCGCAGACGTTACTGCTCTGAACTTTCAACTAACACATCACGCCGTAGAATACTATAAAGAACTTGCTATGGGTTAGGAAGTAGCCTAAAGTAGGGTTTCAAGCTGCTACAGTATGAGGCTACTCCAGGCTGCGAAATGCGAAATAAATAATTACCATTTTGCATTTAGTATTGTTATGGCATGTACCTAGTGAAACAATACACTCTGACCGAAATGTGGATTGTGTTTATTCTTGTGTGAGGGGACGACTTAAATTCAGGTTCCTATGACGGGATAATCGAACGCACGTAAGTAACGTTCTGTATAACTTTGAGTTAGTTACATCTGAGCTTGGAATATAATTTGACATCAAAAACTTCGAACAAAAGATCTTCGAGATGTGGAAAATATAAGAACATATACACTGACTGACAGAGCAAATGCAACACCAAGAAGGAGTGGTCAGAACTTTATGCCAATTGCAGGGTAGACTGACGTCACTGAGGTATGCTCATGATGTGAAATGCGCCGCTGTGCTGCGCACGTAGCGAACGATAAATGAGACACGGCGTTGGCGAATGGCCCACTTCGTACCGTGATTTCTCAGCCGACAGTCATTGTAGAACGTGTTGTCGTGTGCCACAGGACACGTGTATAGCTAAGAATGCCAGGCCGCCGTCAACGGAGGCATTTCCAGCAGACAGACGACTTTACGAGGGGTATGGTGATCGGGCTGAGAAGGGCAGGTTGGTCGCTTCGTCAAATCGCAGCCGATACCCATAGGGATGTGTCCACGGTGCAGCGCCTGTGGCGAAGATGGTTGGCGCAGGGACATGTGGCACGTGCGAGGGGTACAGGCGCAGCCCGAGTGACGTCAGCACGCGAGGATCGGCGCATCCGCCGCCAAGCGGTGGCAGCCCCGCAGCCACGTCAACCGCCATTCTTCAGCATGTGCAAGACACCCTGGCTGTTCCAATATCGACCAGAACAATTTCCCGTCGATTGGTTGAAGGAGGCCTGCACTCCCGGCGTCCGCTCAGAAGACTACCATTGACTCCACAGCATAGACGTGCACGCCTGGCATGGTGCCGGGCTAGAGCGACTTGGATGAGGGAATGGCGGAACGTCGTGTTCTCCGATAAGTCACGCTTCTGTTCTGTCAGTGATAGTCACCGCAGACGAGTGTGGCGTCGGCGTGGAGAAAGGTCAAATCCGGCAGTAACTGTGGAGCGCCCTACCGCTAGACAACGCGGCATCATGGTTTGGGGCGCTATTGCGTATGATTCCACGTCACCTCTAGTGCGTATTCAAGGCACGTTAAATGCCCACCGCTACGTGCAGCATGTGCTGCGGCCGGTGGCACTCCCGTACCTTCAGGGGCTGCCCAATGCTCTGTTTCAGCAGGATAATGCCCGCCTACACACTGCTCGCATCTCCCAACAGGCTCTACGAGGTGTACAGATGCTTCCGTGGCCAGCGTACTCTCCGGATCTCTCACCAATCGAACACGTGTGGGATCTCATTGGACGCCGTTTGCAAACTCTGCCCCAGCCTCGTACGGACGACCAACTGTGGCAAATGGTTGACAGAGAATGGAGAACCATCCCTCAGGACACCATCCGCACTCTTATTGACTCTGTACCTCGACGTGTTTCTGCGTGCATCGCCGCTCGCGGTGGTCCTACATCCTACTGAGTCGATGCCGTGCGCATTGTGTAACCTGCATATCGGTTTGAAATAAACATCAATTATTCGTCCGTGCCGTCTCTGTTTTTTCCCCAACTTTCATCCCTTTCGAACCACTCCTTCTTGGTGTTGCATTTGCTCTGTCAGTCAGTGTATAACACGTAAATAATTTCGTATGAGCTCAGCTGTCGAAAGGCAAGTCTTCTGAGTTGACGCCGCCTGGGAAACTGAAATATCAGTCATCATTTTCCTTGTAACTAACTACAGTCAGCGAAACAGAAACTTTATCTAGACGGATTAGAATGTTGAGATATGCAATCCAATGAACAGCGCGTGTGATTCAATCGGGTTCTTTTACATGTTCTTTTACAGCCGGCATGGCAGCGCTATGGATTCTCCTGTCTTATAAAATCAATCAACCTCGGGCGGGATCGAACCTGTGATACTGATTATAAGAGCATAAAACAACAATCACTTAACCACCACCACCACCACCACCACCACCGGCTATTTCGAACAAAACAAAAAGAAAAGTCGATGCATCAGTACTGCATTTAGATAACGTGTAGTTACTAAATCATTCTTATCCGAAATACTTGTAGTTTATCTCCATTTTGCACTCCTCCTGAAACAGCGCAGAACACTCTCAAACACCCACCCTCGGGCATTTGACCTTATAGCGACGACAGTCTCCCTAGCTGGGTATGGCGTTGCTTACAGTTATTTCCATTTCCTTCTTTCCGATCTGACTTATCTTGGTTATTATTGTTCTTTTCCGAACCTGATGGTATTGACATGTGTGAGGCCTATAAACCAAACCCCATGGAACAATAGTCCTAATGGACCTTGGCGTATTAAGCGACCGCTGCTCAGGCCGAAGGCCTGCAGATTACGAGGTGCCGCATGGTCACTGCGACAAATTCTTCCGACCATTATTCTTGGCTCTTTAGACCGGGGCCGCTGTCTCACCGTCATATAGCTCCTCAATTGTAAATGGACCTCGAATCAGTCCTCAGATCCAGGTAAAAATCCCTGACCTGACCGGGAAACGAATCCGGGGCCTCTCGATAAGGGACAGGCACGCTACCCCTAGATCGCGATTGGGAGGCCGATGCAATGATTACTTTTCACGGTCTATGGGCCCTTTAATTTATTTTGCCGATTCTTTGAAAGGCCACTTCCACTGTAGTGTTAAGAGAGGTTTATCTAGTTTGACTTCCCTTTAACTGTCACCATCACTAAATTGCACATAGTTTAGGAAAACCTTAGGCGCTTACTTCGGGCGAAGATGCTACTTATTTTTTAGTCTCATTGCCATAAATGCAGCGACTGTTGTCGCATTTGAACTAGCCGCTATAGAATTAGCCTTTCTCCCATGATTTGCATGTTTGCTGCGCACAAATTGAACGCCCCAGACAAAAAACAATACATGGTCATATTATACTTCGGTTTTTTCAGTTGGTCAACACGTGGAAATTCTCCAAATTTGAACATGTGAATAATTTAAACAGAGCAAATATTGTACACGCCGCCTCGGTGTAGTGGTTAATCCCGGAGGCCCGGGTTCAATTCCCAGTTCTGCCACGAAATTTGAAAAGTAGCACTACGAGGGCTGGAACGGGGTGCACTCAACCTCCGGAGGACAACTGAGTATACAGACGGTTCGATTACCCCCCCCCCCCCCCCCAGCCATCGTCGAAGTGGTTTCCCGTGCTTTCCCACGTCTCCTCCAGGCAAATTCCGGAATGGCACCTAACTTAAGGCCACGGTCACTTCCATCCCTCTTCCTTGTCTATCCCTTCCAGTCTTCCCATCCTCCTCCAAGGCCCCTGTTCAGCATAGCAGGTAAGGCTGCCTGCGCGAGGTACTGGTCCTCCCGCTTAGTTTATCTCAACCCAAAGTCTCACGCTCCAAGACGCTGCGCTTCGGGCGGTAGAGGCGAGATGCCTCGCTGAGTCCGGGGGAAAATCAACCCTGTAGAGTAAACGATTAAGAAAGAAAGAAAGAAAGAAAGAAAGAAAGAAAGAAAGAAAGAAAATATACTCAATAGACAGAAAATATTACTATTTTAATATTAACGTTATACTTTTTTTGAACAGGCAATTGGCAATTGCTGATATGTTTGTTTATTATCTGTTATAGCGTCACAGGAATACGGTGGAATAATTTAATCAAATTTGGTATTTACGCTAACTTAAGGGTAAGAGCGATTATTAGCTACTCCTTTTACGATTATGTTAAAGGGAAGGGGCGCTGAAGTGAAAAACACCAATATCTACCTCAATATTTATCTAATCGAAATGATATTTATATTGCTAAGGCTATGTATGTCGAGTATTCAACCTGAAGGCTGGTTTAATCGTCAACAGCTCCATCAGCTGTTACAGATGGCCTGGGCGTCACTGAAAGGAAGTGTGAGGTATTTTTCCAACGCCTTCCTCGCTGAATCAGTCGGAGCTCTTACATAGCAGTCTGCCGAGCCCACCGAAATGCAAACACCAAGCCGATTCTATGAATGACATTTTCACACCATTCATAACAGGGTCTGGCTGCATAAGAAATTACGTTTATTTTATGCTATGACCTAATTGCTTTATTCCCATTCTCAAAAGAGTATGGTAAATGACACTTTATCGTACTATCATTACATTCCACACTGTTTTGTTAGAAATCGTCTCTGATTGGTTGAACTCCGCTTCACCGTAACGTAAACACGGAGTTTCAGAGAGATCATTATTCATGAATCATGGAACACCAAACTTAAGCTTGTTAAATTATTCTCCGCTAGATTGCAGTGCTGTGCTTCCGTGCCCACACACACACACACACATGGCGTCTCCACATACTCAGCTCAAGTAATCTGCCACCATCACAATACTGACTAATGTAGGGCCTATAGCAGGGCCTCGAAGACATATTTTGCAGCCCGCGAGAGCGTTTACAAAGATATATATTTTATGAACTGTGAAGAAAATCTACAAAAATATTTCATAGCTCGCTCAAAAAATGTATTAATGTTAATACCCTTTATAGACCCAATTCAGAACTAATCCATTCTTTAATATTATTTCCTGAATATATTATTTTTGACTCTGGGGGGAAGTGAGGCCTCTCAAATGCCAGTGTCAGTGAATGTCATATTTCAGTCCACACCTTCAAGAGATCATTGAAGAATTCCACACAGGATTCAAGAAAATTGAAATTCTGGAAAAGCAATCTAGCCTACAACTTTACGTGAGACCTCTCGGTGCTACGATCGGGGAACAAGAACCACATCTACAACTCGAGCTGTCCGATATACAAGCCGATACGCTAAAGACCAGACAAGGAAAGGGATCACACATCTTTATACTGCTATGCAGCCAAAAATACCCAAATTTAACGCAATTTGGACTAAAAATGACCTCGTTGTGTGTTGTACATATGTGAAAGTGTTTTCTCTTCTATGAAATTCATTAAAAATCAATACAGAAGTCGACTTTCAGATTCTTCCTTGTTGCATCTTTTGAAATTAGCAACAACAGAGCAGGAGGTATACATTCGTTCACACTACTCCCACTAAATTGTCCTTTTATAAGTGTTGTTTCGACTACATTGTTAATTTGAGTCCTTCTTTAGGTACTATTTTCCTGATTGTCATTTGTTAAATATTAATTCAAATGAACTGACATTGTTGGGTGTACTTCTTAAAAATTTAATTATCCTGGGTATAATAGTTTATTTTTAATTTCACTCTTTTATGCAGTTCTAAAATAGTGTTTTAGCCATTCAAATTGCTAAACCTTAATTTCAACTCAACTGTGCATACTATTTGCAGAATTTTACGAAAATTGGCCCATAAAGTGCGGCCCGCGAACATGTGGCCCTCGAGTCCTTACAAATTGGAAACCCCTGGCCTATAGGTTAATCCATTTCCAACAGATAAATATACCGAGAGAGTTGGCCGTGCGGTTAGGGACGCGCAGCTGTGAGCTTGCATTCGGGAGATAGTGGAATCAAACCCCACTGTCGGCAGCCCTGAAGATGGTTTTCCGTGGTTTCCCAGTTTCACACCAGGCAAACGCTGGGGCTGTACCATAATTAAGGCCACGGCCGCTTCCTTCCCGCTATTAGCCCTTTCCTATCGCATCGTCACCGCAAGACCTGTTAGTGTCTGTGCGACGTAAAGCTAATTGTAAAAAAAAAGCTATTTACTTTACGTCCCACTAACTACTTTTACGGTCTTCGGAGACGCCGAGGTGTCTGAATTTAGTCCCGCAGGAGTTCTTTTACGTGCCAGTAAATCTACCGACACGAGGCTGTCGTATTTGAGCACCTTCAAATACCACCGGACTGAGCCAGGATCGAACCTGCCAAGTTGGGGTTAGAAGGTCAGCGCCTTAACCGTCTGAGCCAATCAGCCCGGCGCCTTGGAAAGGAAGGCGCAGAAGTTAACTTGCAGTATGTCATTTTCGTATTCATACACAACAAGACGTAAACACTCAATCGACTATTTTTTGTGAGTGCAAATAATTTGTGTTTACACAAATAAAAACTGCATACACTCCAAAAGTCAAGTCACTTTGTTATTCATACACTAGTTTAGATGGCGTCATCTGACAAGATTGCTAGTGGCTTTACGTCGCACCGACATAGATAGGTCTTACGGCGACGATGGGACAGGGAAGGTCTAGGAGTGGGAAGGAAGCGGCCATGGCCTTAATTAAGGTACAGCCCCAGCATTTGCCTAGTGTGAAAATGGGAAACCACGGAAAACCATTTTCAGGGCTGCCGACAGTGGGGTTCGAACCTACTATCTCCCAAATACTGGATACTGGCCGCACTTAAGCGACTGCAGCTATCGAGCTCGGTCTGACAAGTTTGAACGGGGCATATGCAAGTAGGTGTGGTGCGAAGAGAGGTGTTGTTGGTTGTGTTCGTCTTAAACCTGTGAGAGTGCTGGTAAATGGGCAAGGGTAAATAAAGAGCTTGGCTGTGAGCTGAAACAGAAAATGGTCAATCTAGCACTTAGAGGGTAGGCTACTCCCTGCGAAAAATAGGACTCATGGTGAAGAAAAGTCATGCCACTGTTCAATATGTCGTGAATACGAAGGATCAGTGAAGAATGTGCCAACAAAACCCAAGCAAAATAAACTAAGTCCACAAGCAGAAAGACTTATTGTGAGGCGAGTGAAATCCAACCTTCTCATAAGTGTTCTAAAGCTGCGAGCAGAGCTAGAAGCTGCTATTGGGAAAAAAGTGTGTAATCGGACGGTCCGGCGAGTTTTACATCGACACGTGTACCAGGGAAGAGACCCTATGTTAGTAAGAAGAATCGTGCTGCAAGACTGCTCTTTGCGAAAAACACGTAAACAAGGGCTCAGAGTTTTGGAATAATGTCATCTGGTCCGATGAAACTAAAAGCGACCTATTTGGTTCCGATGGTGCCCGCATGGTGTGGAGAAAGACCAATACCAACATCGATGTGACCAATACAATTCCCACAATGAAACACGGAGGTGGATCGGTTATGATATGGGGGTGTATGTCGCCACAAGGTGTAGGGAATATTCAATTTATTGAAGGCACGATGGACAAAGTAGTGTACAACAATATTTTGAAGAACAATGTTGAACAAAGTGCTGAAAAATTGGGAATGCTACCGACCTACAGTACATGTTTCAACAGGATAACGACCCCAAACATACCGCTGTTCTGAACAAGGAGTGGTTAATTTGACACATTCCAAAACGATTAAAAACACCTCCCAAGTCTGCTGACTTAAACCCTATCGGATATTTATGGGCGTTTTTGAAATCTGGGGTTCACAGTAGAAAGGTTTTATCCAAATATGAGTTAAAAGGAGTAGTCACCCAAGAATGGTACAGTATCAGCCATGAAACGTGTGCGAGGCTAGTAAATTCCATGCAGCGAAGGTGTCAAGCTGTCATTAAAGCCAAGGGTTACTCCACAATGTACTAGGATTGGTGCTATGGTTCATTTCATTCATATGTTTAGTTGAAGAACTGGCATCTGTATGAATAACAATGTGACGTAAAAAAGGTCATGCTTTGTTATATTCTCGAGTATTTTGTACTATATGTTGTTTTAAATATTTTTTTGTATGGCATTGTAAAGAAATCTACCAGAACTAAATTTCCTAAGACAGTTACTATAACATCCAGCTGAATGTCCAAAATATACCGCTCTTTTTACAATATGAAACTGTATTAATAAGAAAGTGGCATACTGTATATACCTACTATAGTCGAACGTTACAATAAAAGTCATGGCTTCAAAACAAGCTTAATTTCTGTTAAAACTCTCCCACAAGCAATTCTTCTACTTACAAGTGAAGTATTAACCTAGACATTCGTGGATTTCACCCATGGTGAGAAAAACAAATTATAAAAAACATATGTAAAATATGAGCTGCTCATGCAAACTGCAAATTTTATAGGAGAGCATAAATAAGCTTCTGAGCCGCATATTTTGCTACGTTTTATACAGGTCGAATCGACAATTCTGACCACGGTTAACTGTCATAAGAGCCAATACAATAAAGAGTGCGGCGGACGGCTTAAGGTTACCATTGTCGATCGCTGGGTTCTGCTTGCACACACGATGGTATCACACAGATTATCATCATTCCTGGTAAACTTACACATACAATAGAGCACCTATAAGAGGGCAGGACCAAAACACGTCACATACGATAAAAACCTCAAAATCGCCCTTTTTGCATTTGCGATAGTTTGCCTCTGACGTCCAGATTTGTGGAAGAGATTTTGGTTTTCCAAAGTCGCCATTCCCATTTGCTTGTGAACTTGAAATAACTGTCTGATAATATAAATGGCATCAGTTGCAATGTACTTCGTTGTACAGAGCAACCAACAGTAGACGAATACAAATACCGCGAGGTCATGGAGAAGCAGTATGGAGACCAACGTGTTTAGTACCTCTCTTATAGGCATCATAGTCTCCTGTTTAAGGAGCAGGGCAGACCAATGTAACGCCCTCAAATGCAGCGCTTCCATCGACCGTTCCGCAAGGTCACGAGAAGGGAATGTGTAGACCAAAGGTTTAGAATCAATTTTACTTGATATATCTTTATAAAGCAGCCGTTCATTAGTTATTGATTCCCTTTATTGTAATCTTCCACTATGAGTATAGTGCAACATATCTTTGTACAAATAAACGAAATGCGCCCATTGAGGAGCTAAAATTGTTATTATGGCCGTAAATTATTCATATAAACTCTCCATGAATTTCAAGCCTTGTAAATGTGAGTCTGCCTCTGTGGTGTAATGGTTAGTGTAATTCCCTACCGGCCCCGGAGACCCGGGTTCGATTCCAGGCTCTGGCACGAAATTGGAGAAGTGGTACGAGGGCTCGAACGGGGTCCACTCAGCCTCGGGAGGTCAACTGAGAAGAGAGGGGTTCGATTCTCACCTCAGCCATCCTCGAAGTGGTTTCCCACTTTTCATCCAGGCAAGTGCCGGGATGGTGCCTAACTTATGGTCATAGACGCTTGCTTCCTTCCTTCCTTCTTCCTTGTCTATTCCTTCCAATTTTCCAATTTCCTCCCCCCCCCCCCCACAAGACCCCTGTTCGGCATAGCAGGTGAGGCCACCTGGGCCAGATACTGGTCCTCCTGCTCAATTTTATCCCGACCCAAAGTCTCACGCTCCAGGACACTGCCCTTGAGGCGGTATAGGTGGTATCCCTCGCTGAATTCGAAGGAAAAACCAACCCTGGCAAACGGATTAAGAAAGAAGATGCTTGCTTGTTGTTTGAAGGGGCCCAACATCGAAGGTCATCAGCCCCAAGAAAGAAGAGTACATGCGCACCAAATACAAAGTAACAGAGAAAAGAGAGATCCTCAAGGATGACTGCCTTTAACGAAAGATTACCAATAAAACATTCATACGGTAAGTACTTCGTTTAATATCGCTGGAATCCTTTTCAGGTCTTATTAGGAAACGACAGTGCCAGAGTTTGCTGTGTCATGATAACATGATGCGAGTTGACTGCTGTAGTACTGTACGTTGCAATGTGTGTTGTTGACATTAGGACACACAACGAAATACAACCAGGTACAGCGCGCACTACGTGTGGTGTGGCGGCTGCTTCACATCATAGTTTCAAGGTCGTGAATCCAGCCTGGCCAATGATGATGACTAAATTAACTCATCCCATAAAATTAAGCAATAACGTGCGGGAGGCGTAATAGCTCAGTGGCTTAACATGTATCTCATTACTGTGACGGGCATGTTCTTTATTATCGAGATTACAGAATTGAACTGTCAGTAGTATCGTAACGAGAGCTCCAGAATTCATTTACAGAAAATCTGGGATTCGAGTAGTATTTATTATGACTACTTAGCGAATAAATGCCTCATTATATAAACAAGATAATAGAAGTGAATAAACAAATTAAATGCATAGGTATTCATATGCTGTAGAGAGAACGTTTTCAGCGCAGAAATAACTGGTTTATCAGAATAACATAGTTACGACCTAATACGTACGCTGTTCTGATTAATTAATATAAATACAAGACGTACATGCAAGTGCGATAAATGAAATGACAAAACTGTGGCGATAAACAGCTGTTGATTTGTCACTGGAGCTAATACCTGGAAAAAAGCTGATTATGAAAAATGACTGGACTTAAATCTCCAGTGAAAATATCCAAATGGACCACGATGACTTCCATCACGTCCGAAATAATAATAATAATAATAATAATAATAATAATAATAATCATCATCATCATCATCATCATCATCATCATCATCATAATAATAATCCGGCTCCATGGCTTAATGGACAGCGTACTGGCCATCGGTTCGGAAGGCCACGCGTACGATTCCCGACCAGACTGGGGATTTTAACTGCTGTTCGTTAATTCCTCCAGCTCATGGACCGAGTGTTTGTGTTCGTCTAAATGCTTCATCTACATCAAATACGCCACAGTACCAACCACTACAGAAATACGGAATGGTAATTTTTTCTCCAAATTTGTTTTACGTCGCACCAACCAACGTAGGGTCTTATGGCGACGATGAGATAGGAAATGGTTAAGAGTGTGAAGGAAGCTACCGTGGTATTTATTAAGGTACAGTCCCAGCATTTGCCAGGTGTGAAAACAGAAAACCACGTCAAACCATCTTCAAAGCTGCTGACAGTGGGATTCCAAACCCACCATCTTCCGAATACAAGCTCTCAGCTGCGCCCCCTAACCGCACGGCCAACTCATTTGATGGAATAGTAATATATCCCTCCATACCGGGTTTGCGTCAGGAAGGGCATCCAGCCGTAAAATGGAACTCACATCAAGTGCCGACCCCAATGAATGAGGGAAAATAATAATAATAATAATAATAATAATAATAATAATAATAATAATAATAATAATATTATGAACTGTATAACGTAAATCAAATGCATCGGTATAGGATCATGCGAACTTCCACCTTGTAGAGGAGCTCCTAATCAATCACACTATGCACCTGGTCTCTTTAATGCGATATAAAATGTAATAATAAAAGATTCACACATTTGGTACTCTTCAGTATCCACTGACACATAAGGCGAGCGGTTTCGCTACACAGCCAGATAAAATGAATCAAACTACGAACCCGAGAGAGCTCTCTGGAACAACAGCAATATTAAACTGCGAACCACGTGATACGAAAGTGCACAAGAGACTGTATATTAACTAGATGAGTTTCTATTTCTTTCAAATTACAGCTTATCAATACATGAACTTACGCATAATGAAGAATAACTTAGCAGTTGTCCAATTTTGTTGCCACTAACGCACTGTTAAAAAGGTGTTCCAGAAAATACTTACAGATTTCTTAGGATCACGATACGGTTCTTGACAGGAGACGTAAAAAAGTACAAGTATGCAGATCCTCCAAAACAAAATTCACCTTCTTCACGGTAGTAACGTGCACTGTACAATCATTGTCCTCACACCAACACATGTGACACTCTACTGCAGGCTGAAGACTGCTCCTTCCCCAGAAGATTGGGTTGAGAGACAACACATTTGACTCGGTTGAAGTGGGCAAGTTGTAGCCCTTCATCGTGGAGAATATTTAACCGCTTCCAGTTAAGCTCGGCAAGATATGAAGTTTTTTTTTTTTTTTGCTTTACGTCGCACCGACACAGATAGGTCTTATAGCGACGAAGGGACGGGAAAGGCCTAGGAGTGGGAAGGAAGCGGCCGTGGCCTTAATTAAGGTACAGCCCCAGCATTTGCCTGGTGTGAAAATGGGAAACCACGGAAAACCATTTTCAGGGCTGCCGACAGTGGGGTTCGAACCTACTATCTCCCGAATACTGGCCGCACTTAAGCGACTGCAGCTATCGAGCTCGTGATATGAAGTTTAATATCATTCTACTTTATTATTACAATTTGCTTTACGTCGTGCCGATATAGATAGGTCTTATGGCAACTATGGGATAAAGACAAGAGAAAAAATAAAATGTCCGCCTCTGTGGTGCAGTGAAGGCCCGGGTTCGATTCCCGGCTATGCCACGAAATTTGAAGGTGGAACGAGGGCTGGAACGGCGTCCAATCAGCCTCGGAAGGTCAACTGAGTAGAGGGGGGTTTGATTCCCACCTCAGCCATCCTCGAAGTGGTTTATCGTGGTTTCCCAATTCTCATCCAGGCAAATGCCGGGATGGTACCTAACTTAAGGCCACGGCCGCTTCCTTCCCTCTTCCTTGTCTATCCGTTCCAGTATTCCCATCCCCTCATAAGGCCCCTGTTCAGCATAGCAGGTGAGGCCGCCTGGGCGAGGTACTGGTCATTCCCCCAGTTGTAGAGGTGGGATCCCTCGCTGAGTCCGAGGGAAAAACCAACCCTGGAGGTATATCCAAACCCCTTCCCTGGCGAAGTTTCAGTCTCCGACTGGTGCTCTCATGCTGATCAACCACGCGCAGATTTAGAAACACTGCATGCAAAGACCATTTGAATTCACTCGCTAAGTGATCTGATTGGCTACCTTCATCCGCTTATAAAATGATAACGGTGCGAGTTATTGAACTATTTTTTTTCAAATGATTTATCAGTACGATCAACCCTCTAACGCTCACATACCCGGTTCACGTTGTTTGTAAATTATCAACTGTACCATATGTAAAAGCAATCGACGAGGATGGGATTCGAACCCACGCGTGCAGAGCACATTGGATTAGCAGTCCAACGCCTTAACTACTCGGCCACCTCCCCCACACGACTGGACTGAAATACGATTGTGAGTAGCAGAATAGGTAAGCGCACTTCCCCGTGTTTGCAATATCATAAGAAATGTTGTGTGTGACTCTTCACTGCGAGGAGTGGCGGTGCAACCGCATCAGCTCCCTCCAGGTAAGTTGCTGTGTAGTCCGCCTCTGTGGTGTAGTGGTTAGTGTGATTAGCTACCATCCCGGAGACTCGGGTTCGATTTCCGGGTTTCCCCCAATTTTGAAAAAGTGGTATGAGAGCTGGAACGAGGTCCACTCAGCCTCGGGAGGTCAGCTGAGTGGAGAGGGGTTTGATTCCCACTTCAGCCATTCTCGAAGTGGTTTTCCGTGGTTTTCCACTTCTCCTCCAGACAAATGCCGGAATGGTATCTAACTTACAGCCACGCTACCTCCTTCCCTCTTCCTTGCCCGTCCCTTCCAATCTTCCCAACCTTGAGGCGGTAGAGGTGGGATCCCTTGCTGAGTCCGTGGGAAAAGCCGACCCTGGAGAGTAAACAGATTAAGAAAGAAAGAAAGAAAGAAAGAAAGTTGTCTGCCACGAAATTTGAAAAGTGGTACAAGGGCTGGAACGGGGTCCACTCAGCCTCGGGAGGTCAACTGAGTAGAGGTGGGTTCGATTCCCACCTCAGGCATTCTGGAAGTGGTTTTCCGTGGTTTCCCACTTCTCTTCCAGGCAAATGTCGGGTTGGTACCTAACTTAAGGCCACGGCCACTTCCTTCCCTCTTCCCTTCCAATCTTCCCATCCTCCCACAAGGACCCTGTTCGGCATAGCAGGTGAGGTCGCCTGGGCGAGGTACTGGTCATCCTCCCCAGTTGAATCCCCCGACCCAGAGTCTGAAGCTCCAGGGCATTCCCCTTGAGGCGGTAGAGGTGTAACCCCTCGCTGAGGCCGAGGGAAGAACCGACCCTGGAGGGTAACCAGATAAATAAGGAAGAAAGAAAGAAAGAAAGAAAGAAAGAAAGTTGCTGTGTATGCAGTGTTCTTGCTGGATGTATTAGTAAAAACAAAATACCTTTATATAGGCTATGTTCTGCTACACTCGTAAATTCAGAATGCCAACCTGTTACGTCGATCTGGGATGTCGATCTGGACATAGATTTTTAAAAATAGAGGTAAACGCCGCCTTATAATAAGAAGCTTTTCTCTATCTGAATAGAATATAATTTCCTTTCCACTAATTTCTAACCAGCTCGTGTGGACGAGGTGGCCGAGTGGTTAAGGCGTTGGACTGCTAATCCAATGTGCTCTGCACGCGTCGGTTCGAATCCCATCCTCGTCGATCGTTTTTACTGATGATACAGTGAAACAACGTGAAGCGGGTGTATGAGTGTTAGAGGTTTATGTAGCCCTGATTATTTAATACTGTATGTGCTTCCTGTAGTCTATTGTTCGATTCTTTTTGGACATGTTCGATTTTCTTTGTACGCTCGTTATTTTTCTCCAAAATATTCTCTGTCTTTGTCTAGAAGTACTAGTACGATGACACAGTTTGGCTGTAATGTCTTCGGAATGGAAGTTTGTTGGATCCTCAAATAGCACTACTATAAGGTAATGCGGTTATAGGGAACAAGCGAAAATCGATGTAATGTAGGTGTTATAATGAGATGCAAGGCATACTGACTGGAACAGAAAGTTCTATTGCAGCATCACTGGCTGCACGAGTACTGTAGCACTTTTTCAAATCATCCAAATGTACTACTGCTCGAAATTACTCAGCACCACCCACACCTCGGAGGCTTCCACACTGTCACAGCCATAAAGGTGATTGAGACTTAAGTGCAAGCTACATGTTTCTCTGGCCTGTATCAAGAGACAGAGGAAAAAATAAGAAATACCAACATAGTATTAAGATTGTAATGGTAAAATTATACTGAGCTACAAACTCCTCATTTAACTTTTTAAAGAAAAATTACATTGAAAGTTGAAGCACGTTACACAGCTTCAACTTTCGAAGATACGAGGAGTTCTAATAAGAGTATAAATACAAGAGAACCTGAAAGTGAGACACGGAAAATATATTATAGTCTACCTCCTCTGTGGTGTAGCGGTTAGTGTGAATAGCTGCCACCCTCGGAGGCCTGGATTCGATTCCCAGTTCTGCCAAAAGATTTGAAGATTCATACGAGGACTGGAACAGGGTCCACTCAGCCTCGGGAAGTCAATTGAGTAAAGTGGGGTTCGATTCCCACCTCAGCCATCCTCAAAGTGATTTCCCGTGGTTTCCCACTTCTCTTCCAGGCAAATGCTGGGATGTTACCTAACTTAAGGTCACGGCCGCTTCCTTCCCTCTCCCTTGTCTATCCCTTCCGATGTTCACCACCACCCCCACCCCCACAAGGCCTCTGTTCAGTATAACATATGAGGCCGCCTGGGCGAGGTTCTGGTCATCCTCCCCAGTTGTATCCCCGACCCAAAGTCTCACACTTCAGAACACTGCCCTTGAGACGGTAGAGGTGGGATCCCTCGCTGAATCCGAGGGGGAAAACCAACCCTGAAGGGTGTATGTATTAAAAAAGAAAGAAAGAAAGAAAGAAAGAAAGAAAGAAAGAAAGAAAGAAAGAAAGAAAAAATATATCCTAGTCAATAAGACAAACTTTTTCCGTACTGTCTTTTCTAAAATCGTTTACCTCATGATCATTCGTAACTGCGTCATATCTCATAAATAATCTGCAACACAGTGCAGTGAATTTGCAACAACAAGTTGCTAGAGAGGTATAATATTATTATTAGTATTCACAATTGGTAAGGACAATGCGTGGGAAATGCACGAATAACATTAACCTTTACTACCGATCGTATGCATGTCGTTATTTCTTGATGGATGCAGTATTTCTGCATATGTCTCTTTGCACAGACTAGAGGAAATTTTACATTCCACAGAAATCTCAATCTATTTCTGTGAGGGTATAAAAACGTCCGTCTCTGTGGTATAGTGGTTAGTGTGATTAATTGCCACCACCAGAGGCCCGGGTTCGATTTCTGTTTCTGCCACGAAATTTGAAAAAGTGGTACGAGGGCTGGAACGGGGTCCACTCAGCCTCGGGAGGTCAACTGAGTAGAGGTGGGTTCGATTCCCACCTCAGCCATCCTGGAAGTGGTTTTCCGTGGTATCTCACTTCTCCTCCAAGCAAATGCCGGGATGGTACCTAACTTAAGGCCACGGCCGCTTCCTTCCTTCTTCCGTGTCTATCCCTTCCAAACTCCCCCCCCCCCCCACAAGGCCCCTGTTCAGCATAGCAGGTGAGGCCGCCTGGGCGAGATACTGGTCAACCTCCCCAGTTGTATCCCCCGACCCAGAGTCTGAAGCTCCAGAACACTGTCTGTCCCTTCCGATCTTCACATCCCCCTTCCCACACACAAGGCCTCTGTTCAGTATAGCATGTGAGGCCGTCTGGGCGAGGTTCTGGTCATCCTCCCCAGTTGTATCCCCAACCCAAAGTCTCACACTTCAGAACACTGCCCTTGAGGCGGTAGAGGTGGGATCCCTCGCTGAGTCCGAGGGAAAAACCGAGCCTGGAGGGTAAACAGATGAAGAAGAAGGGAGTATGGAAACTGGTGAGTAACGAAACGCAGAGTGCGATAATTGCATAATTCACAGGGTCAGTCAGACTGCAATAGTACTTTCTGGTTTGGGGGGGAAAGCATCAACAAACTACTTCAGCCCCCCTCTTTTCTATTTCGTCTTATTATAGCGTCGCCATCGGTTTTTGCAAACATAAATTCATGCCCTCAGTCGCAATGCCAATAGAGGTGAACTTCTAAAACCTATTTAACCACATACCAATCCTACTGCCATTTTTAAATTTCTGGTAGTAGCCTACCGGGAATCGAAGATCCCGAGACAGCAGCTGATACTGTTAGGCGTTACGCTACGGAGGAAGGCTCCGTGGCTATATGGTTAGCATGCTGGCCTTTGGCTCAAGTGATGCCGGTTTCGATTCTCGGCAGGATCGGGGATTTTAATCATTGGTTAGTTCTTCTGGCTCTGGAACAGGGATTTTTCGCCGTTTTCTGAATTATATAACATCCTAGGTAGGGGTCCATGTATATAGACGCGTAGGTGTACTGAGCGGAGTATTAACGTGTACTGCCTTGAAGTACGGTGTATGTGTGTGTGTGCCGACATAGATTGGGTAAGTGATTGGAGCTGGACGGCAGTAGTGCTGGTTGTCGTCAGTGGCCCACCGGAGTCACAGTATTGTCGTGTACTGCCTTGCAGTACTGTGTATGTATTATCGTGGAGTTGAATTCTGTGTGTGGAACGGTTGGTGTGACTAGAGTGCTTCAGATACGTTCTTGTGAGGAATATTGAAGTGCTGGTTAGCACTGTTGAGCTGTTTCTGTGTAAAACCAAACCCCATGGTACTACAGCCCTTGAACGTTCTTGGCCTACCAAGCAACCGCTGCTCAGCCCGAAGGCTTGCAGATTACGAGGTATCGTGTGGTCAGCACGACGAATCCTCGCGGCCTTTACTCTTGGTTTTCGAGACCGGGGCCGCCATCTCACCGTCAGATAGCTCCTCAATTCTAATCACGCAGGCTGAGTGAACCTCGAACCAGCCCTCAGGTCCAGGTGAAGTCCCTGACCTGACAGGGAATTGAACCCGGGGCCTCCGGGTAAGAGGCAGGGACGCTACCCCTACACCACGGGGTCGGCTGTTGCTGTTTAGTAGTCAGTGTTAAATAGTTCACTGTGTGGAGCGGCCACGTGAATTTGTGTGAGAGGCCGACTTTCTTTGGAGTCGAGCCAAAGAACAGCCGTCATGTGTTGTGGTGGCCTCAAGCCCCGTGTTCGTATCTGACTCCATGCATCTGCTGTGCGGGGATGACTGCACTTGCGAGACGAAGTGGAAGTAAGGTGGGTTGTTAATCAGGATGATCACCAGGGGCGTATTCTCCTTGAATGCAAGGCATTCATTGCATGCGTTATGATAACACAAAGAACTGTCTGATGTACGACTTTAGGTTGTTTCAAGTCAAATATTAACGATTTCATCTCTCAGAAGTTCAAAAGGTCCACGCAACTGTACTGGTTCCGTTGCTTGACTACGTGTGGTGCTGGTGTAGTCTCGCCGTCTACTCCACTCTAGGAAGAAAGAGACAGCGAATGGAAGAGTTAAGGATGTAAGGCATTCAATCTTAAAATTGCATTCGGTGGCAGACGTAGTTCTGAAACCCTCCGAACGATGTCGCTGCAATTGAAACTTGGTCAGAATTTGTCACCCCATACCCGTGCTACCGTCTGCCATCCGTTAGCAACTTGGAGAAAGTCGGCATGTTTACAGCGAACGGGACCCACAGATTACCCCCCAGCGAGAACCCAATGTGACGAAACTGACCAATGCCACTGGGGTGACTTACCTCCAGTGCTTGAGTTGTGGCTAACTAGTGAGTTAATTCATTGTGTTTTCGGTGTTTTATTATATTTTGCGCACATGTGGTATTAACGATGAATGAGTCTAAAACGGATATAATTGTAAATCAGTTTGAAAAGCCATTTACTGGCCGTTCGTTTGATGAAAAGATTCAAATAGTTAAAGCCGAGAGCCCTCTACCTTCCCTCGTAAATTTATTCTTCTTCTTCTTAATCTGCTTACCCTCCAGGGTTGGCTTTTCCCTCGGACTCAGTGAGGGATCCCTCCTCTACCGCCTCAAGGGCAGTGTACTGGAGCTTCAGACTCTGGGTCGGGGGATACAACTGGGGAGGATGACCAGTACCTCGCCCAGGCTGCGTCACCTGCTATGCTGAACAGGGACCTTGCGGGGGATGGGACGATTGGAAGGGATAGACAAGGAAGAGGGAAGGAAGCGGCCGTGGCTTTATGTTAGGTACCATCCCGGCATTTGCCTGAAGGAGAAGTGGGAAACCACGGAAAACCACTTCGAGGATGGCTGAGGTGGGAATCGAACCCACCTCTACTTAGTTGACCTCCCGAGGCTGAGTGGACCCCGTTCCAGCCCTCGTACCACTTTTCAAATTTCGTGGCAGAGCTGGGAATCGAACCCGGGCCTCCGGGGGTGGCAGCTAATCACACTAACCACTACACCACAGAGGCGGACCCTCGTAAATTTAAAAACAGAAAACAAGAATTGTGTACGCACGTTCAATCCAGAAACTTACAGTAAAACTGTTTGGCTCGAGTTCACCTGCATGTAATTAGGGTGAGTAGAATTGAAATTTACTTAATACATTGTGTTAACTGTATGGTCACTAGTTGCATGCCTCAGTGGAGATTCCAGGATACGCCACTGATGATCACTTTCCATGTAATACCGGCGAGCTGGACTACCTACTGTGAGGAGGACAGAGACTTCGTAAATATACAGCATTTAATGGTTGAATATAATTGTATGTATGTACTGTATGTATGTATGTATGTATGTATGCATGTATGTATGTATGTATGTATGTATGTATGTATGTATGTATGTATGTATGTATGTATGTATGCGTACTGAGTGGATCATTCTGAATGAAATTAGATTGATAAAACAAACAGTGTTTTTACATAAAATTGTTCTTATTAATATTATTATCGGCCCGGCGGTGCAGTGGAATTCGGTTCAGAGGACTCTGGGCTCGATTCCCGGTCGGGGATTTTAATCTTAAATGGTTAATTCACTTGGCTTGGGGCTGAGAGTTCATGCTGTTACCTACATTCCTACAATACACACACCACATCCAGCATTATCCTCCACCACAATATTACTGCAGATACCGCCCAACCTCATCGCAGGGTCTGCATTACCTGGCTAGCAATAGTCACATGAAAATTTTATTATCGGTTTTTGGGGTCGTTCTAAGACAGTATAACCTTCCGTCGTGCTGATGAGTGACTTTACAGACTCGGAACGCAGACTTGAGTTCGTGGTTGTAGACCTCAAAGAACCAGCTGAACAGTTGGTCAGCAAGACTAGAACGCCACCAGTCTGCCACACACTGTACACGTACAACGGTTACCAGCTCTCACAGAACTCTCGAGACACCAACAGCGTATCTCGGATTTTGTTACATGTGAAGCAATACGTCATGGCATCGCATCACTCCACGTCTTCTTCTTCTTCTTCTTCTTCTTCTTCTTCTTCTTCTTCTTCTTCTTCTTCTTCTTCTTCTTCTTCTTCTTCTTAATAATAATGTTATTTGCTTTACGTACCACTAACTACCATTTCGGTTTTCGGAGACGCCGAGGTCCCGGAATTCTTTAACGTGCCAATAAATCTATCGACACGAGGCTGGCGTACTTGAGCACCTTCAAATACCACCACATCCAACATTACGCTCCACCACAACAACATAGCTGATGCTGCCCAGTTCTTGAATCACTAGAACCATACTCTAGTTGGGTCTTACCAGAGACTTATATGCCCTCTCCTTTACATCCTTACTACAACCCCTAAACACCAAAGCACCACTTAGTGTCGAGCAGCTCGTCTTCAGTTCTTAACAGCTCGGAACATACCACTTAGTCGAGAAGCTCGTCTCCCAAGTCTTCCCAATCCAAACTTGGCAGCATTTTTGTAACACTACTCTTTTGTCGGAAATCACCCGGAACAAATCGAACTGCTTTACATTTGATTTTTTCCAGTTCTTGAATCAAGTAATCCTGGTGAGGGTCCCATACACTAGAACCATACTCTAGTTAGAGTCTTACCAGAGACTTATATGCCCTCTCCTTTATATCCTTACTACAACCCCTAAATACCTTCATAACCATGTGCAGAGATCTGTAACCTTTATTAACAATCATATTTTAGTGATTACCCCAATGAATGTCTTTTCTTATATTAACACGTAGGTATTTACAATGATCCCCAAAAGGAACTTTCAATCCAGTTATTAATTTCGTAAACAGGTCTAATATAATAAAAAAGAATGCCTCCCCAAAGCTTACTTGCAACGCATGACAAACTTACTGCTCCTTCAACCAAACAATCACCAAATAAGTACTTCAGGTATTGTACTATATCCCAACCCATTGTCTTTAGTATATCGCCGGAAATCTTATCAATTCCAGACGCTTTTCTAGTTTTCAACGTTTGTATCTTACTGTAAATGTCATTGTTATCATATTTAAATTTTATTACTTCTTTGGCATTAGTCACCTCCTCTATCTGTACATTATCCTTGTAACAAATAATCTTTACATACTGCTGACTGAATACTTCTGCCTTTTGAAGATCCTCACATATACACTCCCCTTGTTCATTAATGATTCCCGGAATGTCCTTCTTGGCACCTGTTTCTGCCTTAAAGTACTTATACATACTTTTCCATATTTCACTAAAATTTGTATGACAGCCAATTATGCTTGCCATCGTGTTATCCTTAGCTGACTTCTTTGCTAGAGGTGGGTCTTTACCATTCCTTACTACATATTCAATTTCCTAGTAAGTTCTTTCAATTTATCCTTACTTCCACAGCCATTTATAATTCTACTTATTTCCAGTCTGCACCTCCTTCTTAGTCTCTTTATTTCTCTATTACAATAACGTGAGCGTCTACCATTCCTTACTACCTTAAAAGGTGCAAACCTGTTTTCGCATTCCTCAACAATTGCTTTAAACCCATCCCAGAGCCCGTTTACATTTACCGTTTCCCACCGATCATAGTTACTTTTTTTAAACTCCCTCATTCCTGCTTTATCAGCCATATGGTAGTGCCTAATAGTTCTACATTTAAGACCTTCCTTTCTATCACATTTATTTTTAACTACGACAAAAACAGCTTCATGATCACTAATACCATCTATTACTTCGGTTTCTCTATAGAGCTCATCTGGTTTTACTAGCACCACGTCCAGGATATTCTTCCCTCTAGTTGGTTCAATACCGGGTGAGTTGGCCGTGCGGTTAGAGGCTCGCAGCTGTGAATTATGTACTGGAGTTAGTGGGGTTCGAACCCCATTGTCGTCAGCCCTGAATATGGTTTTCCATGGTATCCCATTTCCACACCAGGCAAATGCTGGGGCTGTACCTTAATTAAGGCAACGGCCGCTTCCTTCTCATTCCTAGGCCTTTGCTATCCCATCGTCGCCATAAGACCTATCTGTGTCGGTGCGACGTAAAGCAAATAGCTAGTTGGTTCCATCACTTTCCTTTGTAAGTATTATACCAACGAACCTACAGATTTAAAAAAATACTTTTTTAAAACTTAATATAATTACCTAAAATATTTCGTAAGCCTAAATTCGAAACAAGCTACACCTAGCTAGCCTACATAAGCTAGAAAACGTAATCTACTGAACACCAACTGAACTACTTGTTATAAAATTCAAATAAACAACACTACTCCCAATTTCTACGAACAATCACTAAACACCAATATATACATAGCACTAAATGGATAACAAACACACACACACACACACACACACACACACACACACACACACACACACACACACACACACACACACACACACACACACACACACACACACACACACACACAAAATTAAACAATTTCAGTAGGTTTTAACTACTTTATCACTGCAATAATGCAAGAGCACACTCAACAGCCGACCATTCACAAGCGCATCCAACAATCCCTAATTATTCTTTCTACAAATTAATATTTCATCCAATTTATCCACTTGAACTACATCTTCATACTAGCTGTAGTCTATCACTTAGCATTTGCACATTCCATGTTTGTCCACCCCTCATATTGTTCCCCAGATTCTGAGGAACATTAGCGGATACTCCTCTCCCTGTCAGTGGCTTGTCGTGACGTTCTCCCTTCCTTGCTCTCTGTGGCTCTTTGCAGTTTCATATTGTTTTGTATTATTCATGATACTGACATGATCTCTTCTTTCCGGTATAAAAGAAAGCCAGTTATTGGGTTAATATTTTAAAAATGTCCGCCTCTGCGGTGCAGTGGAGCCCCGGGTTCCATTCCTAGCTCTGCCACGAAATTTGAAAGTGGTACGAGGGCTGGAACGGGGTCCACTCAGCCTCGGAAGGTCAACTGAGTAGAGGGGCGTTTGATTCCCCCTTCAGCCATCCTCGAAGTGATTTATCGTGGTTTCCCAATTCTCATCCAGGCAAATGCCGGGATGGTACCTAACTTAAAGCCACGGCCGCTTCCTTCCCCCTTCGTTATCTATCCGTCCCAGTATTCCCATCCCCTCATAAGGCCCCTGTTCAGCATAGCAGGTGAGGCCGCCTGGGCGAGGTACTGGTCATTCTCCCCAGTTGTATCCCCGACCCAAAGTCTGAAGCTCCAGGACACTGCCCTTGGGCGGTAGAGGTGGGATCCCTCGCTGAGTCCGAGGGAAAAACCGACCCAGGAGGGTTAAAAAAAGAAGAAGAAGAAGAAGAAGATTTTAAACATACTAAGGCAATGATCAAGAGTAAGAAGAAGGATGTAACAGCACAGATATGTCCCTTAGGTGAAGAAATAGAGCAAGTATCTGCATTAGGATATTTAGGAAGCAGAATCAGAAAGTGATCTATTGTTTAGATGAGTTGAAGAGCAGGATCGCAATGGACTAAGAAGCATACATGAAGCAAAGAGTACTGATGAGCGGGCCACTGAATGTGGACCTTAAGAAGAGGTTAATGAAGTGCCTTGTGTGCAGCCTTGCTCTTTATGGATCTGAGACTTAGACTTAGAGAAGGGTGGCAGAAAGAAGACTGAAATCTGTTGAAACGTGGATATAGAAACAAATGGATAAGATCAACTGGTACGACAAATTAAGGAATGAAGTAGTAGTGGAAAGAGTAGGTAAAGAAACGACGACAATACTGAAAACCATTCAAAATGAGAAAGAAGAATTGCTTAGGTCACTGTTTATAAAAGAAAGGTTTATTAACTCATTGGAAGGAAAAGTTGCAGGGAAAAGTCTGTGAAGAAGAAGAAGAAAGAGGTATCAGATGATAATTAATGGAAGATGGAAGAAGACATCGGCTCGGAAAATGCATGCGAAAACCTGGTGATATGCAAAGAAACGATGATGATGATGATGGGTGTACAAGGCCTTTCTTTAAAACGTTGCCAGAACAATCTCCATACCCTTTCTGTTGAAATGTTTTTTTGCTTTTGCTAGTGGCTTTACGTCGCACCGACACAGATAGGTCTTATGGCGACGATGGAAGAGGAAAGGCCTAGGAGTTGGAAGTAAGCGGCTGTGGCCTTGATTAAGGTACAGCCCCAACATTTGCCTGGTGTGAAAATGGGAAACCACGGAAAACCATTTTCAGGGCTGCCGACAGTGGGATTCGAACCCGCTATCTCCTGGATGCAAGCTCACAGCCGCGCCTCTAACCGCACGGCCAACTCGTCCGGTGTTGAAATGTTTTGGACGACTTATAACTAAGATTCTAACCAACATTATAGGATATTTCAATGACTGTTCTCCAATCTCTTCAGATGTCCTCCTCCGTAGCGCAACGGTTAGTGCTATTAGCTGCCGTCCTCCAAGGCTCTGGTTCGATTCCCGGTACTGCCAGAAATTTAAGAGTGGTAGGAGGTCTGGTATGGGTGTGTGCCTGAAAAGAGCTGCACCACCTCGAGGCGAATTTACTGTACCTCTTCAAATGCACTATATCTGGAAGCGCATGAGAAAAGCTCAAAGCATATAAAACACGTTCAAAATGTTACCTCAGTTTCAAAAAGAAATACTTTCTTTGGCTTCGAAGGACAAAAAAGTTTTTCAGGTTGTGAGTTTCACAAAGTGGAGAAGTCCTCTAAGGTTTTTTTTTCTAGTTGTTTTACGTCGCACCGACACAGATAGGTCTTACGGTGACGATGGGACAGGAAAGGGCTAGGAGTGGGAAGGAAGCGGCCATGGCCTTAATTAAGGTACAGCCCCAGCATTTGCCTGGTGTGAAAATGGGAAACCACGGAAAACCATTTTCAGGGCTGCCGACAGTGGGGTTCGAACCTACTATCTCCCGAATACTGGATACTGGCCGCACTTAAGCGACTGCAGCTATCGAGCTCGGTCCTCTAAGTTTTAATTACTGCCCTGACGGGGTGAAAGTTCCTCATGGGGATCGGTGTAATTACCTAATGTCGGTGTTAATAGTTCATATAAGGAAAGATTTTTCTTCTTCTTTATCTGCTTACCCTCCAGGGTCTGTTTTCCCTCGGACTCAGCGAAGTATCCCACCTCTACCGTCTCAAGGGCATTGTCCTGGAACTTCAGACTCTGGGGCGGGGGATATAACTGGGGAGGATGACCAGCAACTCGCCCAGACAGCCTCACCTGCTATGATGAACAGGCGCCTTGCGGGGGGATGGGAAGATTGGAAGGGATAGGCAACGAAGAGGGAAGGAAGCGGCCGTGGCCTTAAGTTAGGTACCATCGCGGTATTTGCCTGGAGGAGAAGTTAGAAACCACGGAAAACCGCTTCCAGGATGGCTGAGGTGGGAATCGAACCCATCTCTACTCATTTGACCTCCCGAGGCTGAGTGGACCCCGTTCCAGCCCTCGTACCACTTTTCAAATTTCGTGGCCGAGCCGGGAATCGATCCCGGGCCTCCGGGGGTGGCAGCTAATCACACTAACCACTACACCACATAGGCGTACCAGGAAAGATTTTCACTGGGGTAATTACATTAATGGAATTGTAAATAAAGGTTACATCTCTTCATGTGGTTATGATTATATTTAAGGTTCGTAGTAAGCATGTAAAGTAGAGGGCATATACGATTCTGGTAAGATCACATAGAGTATGGTTCCTGCGTATAGGACCCACACCGGAATTCCTTGATTCAAGACATGGAAAACATCCAAAGAAAAGCAGTTCGATTTGTTCTGGGTGATTTTCGACAAAATAGTAGCGTTACGAAACTGTTGCAAATTATTGGCTGGGGCGACTTGCGAGAAAAGAGACGACGAGCTATTCGACTAAGCGGTATGTTGTGGGCTGTCATCAGAGAAATGGCGTGGAATGACATTAGTAGATGAACAAGTTTGAGTGGTATTTTTAAAAGTAGGAAAGATCATAATTGAATATGGTAACCGTACTGTTGAGGAGCTTTTGAATAAAATTCTGCAAGACGACAGGCCTGTTTACACGCTTGATCAAGAGATGAATCACAGAGGCGAACAGTTAGACACGTCTAAGCGCCAGCAGCGTTTTCTAACTAACGTGAACAGACGAAAGCGGCATTGACCCCGGGGATGTTTTGTTTTTCAAGAGGTTCCAGGAAACAGCCTTCAAAACATATTTTCACCTATTGAAACAAACTGCGATTAACTGAGAGCTTCCTTACTAAAAATAACAAGATAAAGGACACTTTCGTTTCCCGAAATACAGCGGGCAGTGATATGTAAGTGTTCTCAGAACTTAAGTGTGTATTTTTGAGTTATTTACCTAAATATTCTGGTATGGACATAAAATATACCAAGCGGTATTAGATCCCGATCACCTTCAGAATCTCAAACAGTTTGCTCCAGTCAACGTTATCTGGCACGTCTCCGGTCACGAGATGGCCGATTACTAAGACTCTACTGTGTATGGATAAATGGAACTGATGGTGTCGAAGATGATGATGTTGATTATGATGATGATGATGATGATGATGATGCTTATGATTATGATGATAACACTGTGAACAATCTAAGGTTACACAGTATTTACATTTCCTCAAATTCAAGTACCTATGCTTGATACATTGTTCATTATCAGCCGACAAAAGGCTGCAACATCTGTTGACATATTTCTTTGACCAGGAAACCAAGCAAGGTGTTGACAAGTATTTTACTAAAGGGGAGGGCACGATCAATGTCGGGGAGTAAGTCGAATGAAAATCAGTGTAGTTTCAGACCGCAGAGGGCTGTCACGAGCAGATTTTCAGTATGCGTCAAGAAATTGGAAAATGCTACGAGAGGAATGGGCATATATGTTTTGTAGCTGTATATAAGACGAATGACTGAGAACCAACTGCGATGATGTTGGCTAGACTGAGGAATTATAGTATAGTGGGTAAGTTGTTACAGTCTGCAGTAAATGAAATGGCGTATGGCTTTTAGCGCCGGGAGTGTCCGCCCGTAGACGACCTGCGTGTCATGATGAGGGTGAAATGATGATGAAGACGACACATACACACAGCCCCGTGCTAGCAGAATTAACCAATGACGGTTAAAATTCCCGACCCTGCCTGGAGTCGAACCCGGGACCCCTGTGACGCTAACCATTTAGCCATAGAGCCGGACAAAGGATGCAGTGAGTTCTGATGGTAGAATTAGTTCTAGATTCAAAACAAGTACAAGGCTGTAACTGTTGTTATTTGGGTCATTAGTTCATAGACTGGTTGGATGCAGCTTCTCATGCCACCCTAACTTGTGCTAACTTTTTTCATTTCTACGTAACTAATCCAGTCTACCCCTCCCGTTATTACCAACTAATCTCTCTCCTGTCCATGTACCCTTCACAGATTGTGGTGGCATGTCATGTACCGTTGCAGAGTTTTTGCCATGCTCTTCTATCCCGTGTTAGATGCATCTCTTGATGTAGAGACCTCCCAACTAACTCCTTCATCTGGTCGATCCACCTTGCTGGAGCTCTTCCTCTTGTTCTTGTGCCCTCGACGATCAACTTTTTTCATATCTCCAGTTCTCCTTGATATGTGGCCAAAGTATCTCAAATAGACCTGGATAATCTTCTTCATGAGCCTGCCTTGATCTAGAGCTCTTCTAGGACAGAAGCCTTCGTCCGGTTCTCGGTTCTCAAAAACTGAACAAGTCTTTGTGTCTTATGTGTTACATAATTCCTTCTCTTCTTCTGGTCCAATTTCGCCAAATATTTTTCTTCTCAGCAATTCTATTGAGTGTCTCTTTTTCATGATTCGATCTATCCGTCTCACCTTCAGCATTCTTCTGTAATACTACATTTAAAAAGCGTCTATTTTCTTTCTTTCTGATCTAATTATTGTCTATGTGTCACGTCCATACAATGCCACACTCCAGACGAAAGTCTTAAAAAACACATTTCTCCCTATATCAATGTTCGAAATGAGCATTTTTTTAAAAGAAAGGCCTTCAGTCCGCCTTTGTGATGTAGTGGTTAGCATGATTAGCTGCCACCCCCCGAAGGACCGGGTTCGATTCCCGGCTCTGCCACGAAATTTGAAAAGTGGTGCGAGGGCTGGAACGGGGTCCACTGAGCCTCGGGATGTCAAATGAGTAGAGATGGGTTCGATTCCCACCTCATCCATCCTGGAAGCGGTTTTCCGTGGTTTCCCACTTCTCCTCCAGGCAAATACCGGGATGGTACCTAACTTAAGGCCACGGCCGCTTCCTTCCCTCTTCCTTGCCTATCCCTTCCAATCTTCCAATCTCCCACCAAGGCCCCTGTTCAGCAAAGCAGTGCGGCCGCCTTGGCGGGCTACTGGCCATCCTCCCCCATTTGTATCCCCGACCCAATGTCTCCCGCTCCAGGACACTGCCCTTGAAAAAGTGGTACGAGGGCTGTTACGATATTTCAGTGCTATTCATTGTCCACACATGTAGTTAACACCTTGTCCTTTCGTCTGTATATGTTACATTTTCCAACCGGACTGGTATCTTCAAGAAAAAAATAGTTGCCATGACTTTTGCCCCAACCCTATGTCATGCAAACATTCCTACAGTACGGAACAGTAAGGTTCATTTCCCTTTACAACATGCGCGTAGGGAAATTAACACAATGAAAACTGTTCTGATGGACTGCGTGTCAATATGTGTCTGGGAGGCGTGACCAGTCTTAAAGGAAATAACGAATGGGAAGAGCATTGTCACATTGGCGGTTTTGACACAGCGGCGACAAGATTAGCGTCGTGCTTCTCCAAACCTGGACGCTGCGACTTGTCACGGTCTACGAGTGTTAAGTCAGTCACACACAGCGTACCCATTCAAGTAATGTCCAGACCTAATATTGCTGAACAGGATATCTTACGAGATCCAGAGTTTCAACGTGTCCACGCTGCTCTCTCTATAGACAAAGATAGAGCGTAGTAATAGTAGCAAAGATTAAGTGAATAGCCAGCAGTCTCATGCCATTATAACAATGACAAGGGTCTATTTAAAGCAGCCTGTGGCAAGTCAGAGGCCATGAAGATCACTGACGTCAATTGTATCATTTGCAAACGTCGACCTGCTATGTTTTGTTGCAATATCGGTAATGAGTTGTCAGGAATACTATTCACATTAATATCACTCAAGGCCTCAAGGATCAATATTGCGCGTTTAAGATGTCCCGTTACATCACGTAGTGAAGTTGTACTCCCTAATACCGGAAGCACTCTCCAGACAATGCCAGAAAATTTTACATCATTTCATAACAAAGTCGGTTTATTATTCTAGCAGGATAACAGACTGGTGAAGGAATTTGAATTAAAATGTAAGAATGCTATTTTTTTTTTACAATTGGTTTTACGTCGCACCGACACGGATAGGTCTTATGGCGACGATGGGACAGGGAAGTCCTAGGAGTTGAAATAAAGCGGCAGTGGCCTTAATTAATGTGCATTTACCTGGTATGAAAATGGGAAATCACGGAAAACCAACTTCAGGGCTGCCGACAGTAGGGTTCAAGCTCACAGCTGCGCGCCCCTAACAGCACAGCCAACTCCCCTTGCGACTTCGATGGTATTTGGCTGAAAAGAAGCGTGTAAGAGAGAGGGAGGGGGGGGGGGGTTCCGCAGGGTGGTATTATTGGACCTTTATGTTTTCTTATATATATATATATTAATGATATGAGTGAAGATCTGGAATCACAGATAAGGCTATTTGCAGATGATGTTATACTGTATAGAGTAGGATTGTGAGCGACTGCATGTGGGCTTAAACAATGTTCTGAGATGGACAGCAGGCAATGGTATGAATATAAATGGGATAAAAAGTCAAGCAATTTTTACCAAGAGGAAACGGCCACTCAGTTTTAATTATTGTGTTGATAGGGGGATAAAACCTCATGGGGAACACTGTAAGTACTTAGGTGTTAATATAAGAAATTATCTTCATTGAGGTAATCATATTAAAGCGGTTGTTAAGAAAGATTAAAGATCTGCACATGGTTATGAGAGTATTTAGGGGTTCTAGTAAGGATTTAAGGAATAGGAAATAGAAGTCTTTGGTAAGACCGCAGTTAAGAGTATGACTCCACTGTATGGGACCTTCATCAAGACAATTTGATACGAGAAATAGAAAAAATTCAAAGGAATGCAGCACAATTTGTTCTGGGTGATTTCCGACAAAGAAGTGCTGTTTCGAAAATGTTGCAAACTTTGGGAGTAAGGAGACGAGATGCTCGACTATGTGGTATGTTACGAGCTGTGAGTGGAGAGTCGGTGTTGAATAACATAAGTAGAAGAATAAGCATGAGTGGAGCTTTTAAAAGTAGGAAAGGTCATGATATAAAGATAAAGTTGGAATTCAAGAGGACAGATTGGGGCAAGTCTTCATTTATAGGATGAGGAGTAAGGGACTGGAATAAATTATCAAGGAAAATGTTCGATAAATTTGAAAGTTCTATGAAATTATTTAAGAAAAAGCTAGATAAACAGTTGATAGGGAATCTACCGCCTTGACGAGAGCCCGAAGTACAGAGCATTGATGATTGTTCGAAGGTAAACGATCCTCATATCTCTCTGTTTTTAGATCGACTTATTTATACAGAGTGAAAGGCAGGCAAACGTGATGGAAGAGCCATGAAATTAGGAAAAATTATTACTGTACACGCATACGGTTTCAAACGAGTGATTCATAGAAAATATATCATCGTGGCATCTGCAAAAACTACTATGTGAAATATTTTAGCTTAGAATTTTGGCCGGTAAGGTTCTGTCAGTCTGCCTCTGTGGTGTGGTGGTTAGTGTGCTTAGCTGCCACCCCCGGAGGCCCGGGTTCGAGTCCCGGCTTTGCCACAAAATTTGGAAAGTGGTACGAGGCCTAGAACGGGGGTCCACTCAGCCTCGGGAGCTCAACTGAGTAGACGTGGGTTCGATTCCTACCTCAGCCATCCTGGAAGTGGTTTTCCGTGGTTTCCCACTTCTCCTCCAGGCAAATGCCTGGATGGTACGTACCTCAAGGCCACGGCCGCTTCCTTCCCTCTTCCTTGCCTATCCCTTCTAATCATCCCATCTCCCACCAAGGCCCCTGTTCAGCAAAGCAGGTGCGGCCGCCTTGGCGGGCTACTGGCCATTCTCCCCATTTGTATCCCCGACCCAATGTCTCCCGCTCCAGGACACTGCCCTTGGGGTTGTAGAGGTGGGATCCCTTGCTGATTCCGAGGGAGAAGCCAACCCTGGTGGGTAAGCAGATTAATAAGGAAAGAAAGTAAGGACGTAAAGGAGAGGGCATATAAGTCTTTGGTAAGACCACAATTAGAGTATGGTTTCAGTGTATGGGGCCGCTCATCAGGATTACTTGAATTAGAGAAGTGGAAAAAAATCGAAAGAAAACAGTTCGAATTTTTCTGAGTGATTTCCGACAGAAGAGTAGCGTTATGAAAATGTTGCAAACTTTGCACTGGGGAAACTTGGGAGAATGGAGACGAGCCGCTAGACTAAGTGGTAAGTGCCGAACTGTCAGTGGAGAGATAACATAGAATGGCGTTAGTAGACGAGTACGTTTGGGTGGTGTTTTTAAAAGCAGGAAAGATCACAATATGAAGACGGACGGATTGGGGACAAATATTTGTTTACAGGAAGAGGATTTAGGGAATAGAATAATTTGCGAAGCGAGACGTTCGATAATTTTACAAAATCTTTGAAATTGTTTAAGAAAATACTAGTCGAAGAACTGAGAGGCAATCTGCCACCTGGGCGACTGCCCTACATGCAGATCAGTGGTGATTGATTGATTGATTGATTGATTGATTGATTGATTGATTGATTGATTGATTGATTGATTGATTGATTGATTGATTGATCGATTGATTGATTGATTGATTGATTGATTGATTGATTGATTGATTGATTGATTGATTGATTGATTGATTGATTGATTGATTGATTGATTGATTGATTGATTGATTGATTGATTGATTGATTGATTGATTGATAGGAACGCCTCTGTGGTGTCGTGATTATTGCGATTAGCTGCCACCCCCGGAGGACCGGGTTCGATTCCTGGCTCTGCCACGAAATTTGAAAAGTGGTACGAGAGCTGGAACGGGGTACACTCAGCCTCGGGAGGTCAAATGAGTAGAGGTGAGTTCGATTCCCACCTCAGCCATCCTGGAAGTGTTTTTCCGTGGTTTTCCACTTCTCCTGCAGGCAAATGCCGGGATGGTACCTAATTTAAGGCCACGGCCGCTTCCTTCCCTCTTCCTTGTATATCCCTTCCAATCTTTCCATCCCTTACTAAGGCCCCTATTCAGCATAGCAGGTGAGGCCGCCTGGGCGAGGTACTGGTCATTCTCCCCAGTTGTATACCCCGACCCAGAGTCTGAAGCTCTAGGACACTGCCCTTGATGCGGTAGAGGTGGGATCCCTCGCTGAGTCCGAGGGAAAACCGACCCTGGAGGGTAACCAGATAAAGAAGAAGTGTAAGAAAAAGAAAATTGATTGATTGATTGATTGATTGATTGATTGATTGATTGATTGATTGATTGATTGATTGATTGATTGATTGATTGATTGACTGATTGATTGATTGATTGATTGATATCATCACTACTGAACCTAATGATCTATGGTTATGGTACTGTTGGGTTTATTCTGGGTTGCCATGCGCTACATTTCTCCTCAACCTACAAGATATTAGATTATAATTTTTCAACATGTTCAGGCATTAAGCCGTTTCGTCAGCACAGGCTAAACTGCTTACTACATTTTCATTCAACTGAATCCCTCCCTGAATCAATAAATGATTGTTGTTAGTTATGAACAATAAGGATAAATAGTTACAGTGTCATTGCCTGTGAACCATGTGACCTTGCCGCGGTGGGAAGGCTTCTGCGTTCCAGTGAAGTGAAGAACGTAGCCATATCGGATAGGTATCTGTCGAGAGACCAGGCTGACGAATGGTTTATCGAAAGGGAGGTAACAGTCTGTGGGAAGTTGCAAGGGTGGCAGTCTGGATCATAGACTTGTATGGCCTTGTAATAATCTCTTCAACACGTACTATATGTACGGAACTCGATCTAATAGGTTGAAAGTCGATTTCGAACACAATGCCGACGTGAAAATTCAATATTCATTGACTTAGCTCACAACGGGCGATTTGCACGCACTCTATAGTGTGATGGCAACAGTGTCAGACCTGTCAGCTTAGATTCTTTCCAACAGAACAAATGTCCTCGGCCACCATAACGCAATTGGTAGAGTAACCGACACGAAATCGGGAGGTTGTGGGTTCGGATCCCAGTAGTGTTCGGTTTGCCATTTTTTTCTATATTTAACACATTTTCAACACGTACTATAAGTACTGAATATGACCTAATAGGATGAAGATTTATTTCGATAGCTTAGCTATATTGATACTGCTACACGGCTGAAAGCAGCCGTAACTAACTCCCGAGGACATGCCAGTCTCTGAGCATGGATTCTTCCCAGGTAAAATATTCCGGAGATAAAATAGTCCCTCATTCGGATCTTCGGGTGCGAGTGGTAGGTGGGAGACTGTACGAGAGGGGGCAATCATCAGGAAGATTTTTTCCAACGATTTTTCTCATGCCCATGCATGTGAAGCACAGTCGTATGCGCTAATGCTCTATCTCTGGCCAGTTCACGAATCATATGGCGTCAATCAGTGTCCAGTAACGCGGCAAGAGCATGCAATTCTTCTTCACTCCCACTAGGATGACCTGAGCGACGCATGGTCTGCCACATATTGGATTCCCTCGTTGAAGGATTTTACCCACCATGCCACTGTTCTGTAAGCAACTTAGATTTACTACAAGACTCTTGAGGATCTTGATGACAATGTCGTGCTGTACGACCTCTGGCACATTCAATTGCATTCGCTTCAGCACTGTTCCAGAAATTCGTCGAGTAGTAGACCGCTCCATTCGAACTATCAACATAACAGGCGCTGCTAAAGGTATCCTGTGACTTCCACATCGCTGGCAACTGGTTGTACACTATGCTGGTGATTACTCTGAAGGTAACATGTATCTCTTTAGTATCAGTTGTAATTAAACACGGCAGTTGCCACTATTATTATTCCAAACTGCGTATTTTATTCAGACACACAACAAGCGATGGCTGTATACGTGGACAAGACCTATAGACACTGGAAATTATCAAATATACTTCATTAATATTAGGTAGGGATTCGAAAACCAGGTGGTGGACTGCAAGACCTTTCCAGGAGTAATGTGGACGCTGACCACAGCTTTATGGTCATGAAATGCCGTTCGAAGTTAAAGAAACTGAAGAATGGAAGGATTGCGAGGAATGGGAGGAGATCGATTCTAGACAATTTGAAAGAAAACAGTGTGAGGGATTGTTTCAAGGAACATGTTGCACAAAGACTAAATGAAGAGGCTGAAGGAAACAATATGTAGAATGTGAACAATCGTGAAGAATGAGATAAGTAGGGTTGTTGAAGAAAGGTTAGGAAAACAAGGCAAGATCAAGTAAAAAAAAAGTGGATAACTCACCAGATACCAGACTTTATTGACGAATGGTGAAAGTAAAATGCAATAAATGAGTATGCCAAAAAGAACACAGGTGATTAAAGAATGACGCAGATGGAAAGTGCAGGACAGCTAAGAAAGAATGGTTAAAAAACGCAAGGATGTTGAAGGTTGTAAGAAATTTAGATATTGCATATAAGAAAATCAAGGAAACCTTTGCAGAAAGGAAAATGAGGTGTATGAATATTCGAGCTCAGATGAAAAACAGTTCTAGGGAAAGAAGTTAAGGCAGAAGTAGGCGGGAACATATTCAACAATAGTAGCAAAGGAAATATGTAGGTAGTAAGCTTTTGGAACACGAACAGGCTGTTGACGCTGATGAAATAGGAGACCTAATTCTGAGGGTCAGAATTCGACAGAGCTTTGAGAGACCTAAATAGGAGCAAGGCACCTGGAATTGATGTCATACTCTCAGAATTACTTGCGCCCTTAGAAGAACCCGGCATGGCGAGGCTATTCCATTTAGTGTGTAAGATGTGCGTCTGATACGGGAAAAGTGCAATCAAATTTGAGGCAGAAAGTTGTTATACAGTACCTATTCCCAAGAAAACAGGTGCTGACAGGAGTGAAAATTGTCACAACATTAGTTGTGTATCTCACGCTTGCAAAATGTTAACACGTATTGATTGCAGAAGTCTGGAAAGACAAATTGAAGCTGAGTTGGAAGAAGATCAGTTTGCACTTTGGCTTCAGAAGAATTGTAGGAACTCGTGGAGCAAACCTAACTTTACGTCTGATCTTAGAGGATCGAATTAAGTAGGTCAAGCCCACATAAATGCCATTCGTGGGTCTAGAAAAGGCATTCGATTATATTGTTTGGGCCCAGCTATTTGAGATTCCAAAGATGATCGGGATCAGATGTCGAGAAAGGATTATCTGAAATCTGTACAAATATTAGTGAGCAGTACTATCTAGGGAAGGGCCTCTCAAAATCCCTCTCAAAACGCGTGCAAACCAAGGCGCAGAGGATCTGTGCATAGTGCATCGGTCCGATTCGGCTAATCTCGGCTAAACTCGGCTCAGCTTTGCTCGGGTGGTGGAGCGCTGCAGAGCAAGGAGTAAGGGGGAGACAGGTGGAACGAGCGAGACAGGCATAGGAAAAGAGAGACAGCGCTATTGCTCAAAATCGAGGAGTGGGGGTCTGCACTCTGGTCAACCTAGCCAAGGCGTCTTTTGCACCTTGCGCCGCGCAATGCACTGGTGCATGCACTCTGAAAGGCCCTGATCTAGGGCTGTGATAAAGAAGCAGCAATTCAGACATGAGTATGGCAAGGCTGCAGTATGTCCACTCTCCTTTCCAATGTTTATATCCACTTATCATTATTTTCTTGACGCCTTCTGATTTTGCCTCACTCATCCCCTATTCTTCATTCTTTGATCATTAATATCAATTTGTACAGAGGTACAATTAATTTTTAATTCTACTTTTTACAGTAATTTACCACTTCATTTATACTACCCTTCACGCTGGCAGGAGTCAGTGTGAGTAGGAGGAAGTCATCCACAAAAATGAGACCGGGAATATCCGATTCTCGAGACTTGCGATATATATGCCCATTATCATGAACAGTAAAAACAGTATAGGTGACAACTTGCATTCCTATTTCAGCCCCAATTTAGAGAACATTTGCCTAATCACTATACCCTCCTTAACTTTAATTGAGCTCTTAACTTCTGAATGTATACGTTTTCAACTGCTCTGATCATCTTATGAGATACTCCTATTATTTCCATCCTTGCTACGACAGCTCCTTTGCTCACAGAATCAAATGCTTTTCCCAAGTCAATAGCAATGATTTACAATATTCCGCCTTTCTTTTTTTTTACATATATTTCCATTATTGTTCTCAGCACAAATATATTGTTAGTTCCATTCTCTGAAGCCTGATTGTGGTCTCTCCGGGATTGAGCACCCCTCCGCACACTTCATAATCCTTTTTGCCAGCACGCCGCGTGCACGTAATCTGTATAGAAAATGGATGAAATCGGTAGAGACACGTTGGAAAGGTCTCCTTGTCAGTTCATACACTGACTGACAGTGACAATGCAACACCAAGGAGGAGTGGTTCGAAAGGGATGAAAGTTGGGGAAAAAACAGAGACGGCACAGACGAATAATTGATGTTTATTTCAAACCGATATGCAGGTTACACAATGCGCACGGCATCGACTCAGTAGGATGTAGGACCACCGCGAGCGGCGATGCACGCAGAAACACGTCGAGGTACAGAGTCAATAAGAGTGCGGATGGTGTCCTGAGGGATGGTTCTCCATTCTCTGTCAACCATTTGCCACAGTTGGTCGTCCGTACGAGGCTGGGGCAGAGTTTGCAAACGCCGTCCAATGAGATCCCACACGTGTTCGATTGGTGAGAGATCCGGAGAGTACGCTGGCCACGGAAGCATCTGTACACCTCGTAGAGCCTGTTGGGAGATGCGAGCAGTGTGTGGGCGGGCATTATCCTGCTGAAACAGAGCATTGGGCAGCCCCTGAAGGTACGGGAGTGCCACCAGCCGCAGCACATGCTGCACGTAGCGGTGGGCATTTAACGTGCCTTGAATACGCACTAGAGGTGACGTGGAATCATACGCAATAGCGCCCCAAACCATGATGCCGCGTTGTCTAGCGGTAGGGCGCTCCACAGTTACTGCCGGATTTGACCTTTCTCCACGCCGACGCCACACTCGTCTGCGGTGACTATCACTGACAGAACAGAAGCGTGACTCATCGGAGAACACGACGTTCCGCCATTCCCTCATCCAAGTCGCTCTAGCCCGGCACCATGCCAGGCGTGCACGTCTATGCTATGGAGTCAATGGTAGTCTTCTGAGCGGACGCCGGGAGTGCAGGCCTCCTTCAACCAATCGACGGGAAATTGTTCTGGTCGATATTGGAACAGCCAGGGTGTCTTGCACATGCTGAAGAATGGCGGTTGACGTGGCGTGCGGGGCTGCCACCGCTTGGCGGCGGATGCGCCGATCCTCGCGTGCTGACGTCACTCGGGCTGCGCCTGGACCCTTCGCACGTGCCACATGTCCCTGCGCCAACCATCTTCGCCACAGGCGCTGCACCGTGGACACATCCTTATGGGTATCGGCTGCGATTTGACGAAGCGACCAACCTGCCCTTCTCAGCCCGATCACCATACCCCTCGTAAAGTCGTCTGTCTGCTGGAAATGCCTCCGTTGACGGCGGCCTGGCATTCTTAGCTATACACGTGTCCTGTGGCACACGACAACACCTTCTACAATGACTGTCGGCTGAGAAATCACGGTACGAAGTGGGCCATTCGCCAACGCCGTGTCCCATTTATCGTTCGCTACGTGCGCAGCACAGCGGCGCATTTCACATCATGAGCATACCTCAGTGACGTCAGTCTACCCTGCAATTGGCATAAAGTTCTGACCACTCCTTCTTGATGTTGCATTTGCTCTGTCAGTCAGTGTATAATATATGCTGTGGTCTGGGGGCGGGGTACTGGGAATTCGAATTTCCCTGGAATTTTTACTAAAATAAAAAAAATAAACTGAGAACATTCCTTAAATCAGATAATGACACTTGCCGACGAGTCTGTAATTGTTGCAGCATGAAATCAGTATGGTGGTGAATCAGTGCCTCCATCGCTAACGCGCCTGTTTTGCAGGCAATGACCGGATCAGGGATGGGATGAATGAAGCCCCCAACTTGCGGCGAGGAGAGGAATTGTGCCGGCTGCCGAGGCCCGTCACACTCCTCTGGGGCAATGATCAATGACTGACAGATGAAATGAAATGATAGTGGAGAGTGTTGCTGGAATGAAAGATGACAGGGAAAACCGAAGTACCCGGAGAAAAACCTGTCCCGACTCCGCTTTGTCCAGCACAAATCTTACATGGAGTGACCGGGATTTGAACCACGGTATCCAGCGGTGAGAGGCTGGCGCGCTGCCGCCTGAGCCACGGAGGCTCAGTTCAATAATTATAGTATCCAATTATTCAATTTACCTGCATGTATACCTGGCTTTACCCCAAACTGAATCAATACTTTTACTATAAAAATTGGAACTCTGCAATTGATTGACATGCAGTAAAAAGGTCTCAACAACACCAACGACAACAATACAACACAAACAATCTTGTAAAAAGATGACAGGGAAAACCGGAGTACCCGGAGGAAAACCTGTCCCGCCTCCGCTTTGTCCAGCACAAATCTCACATGGAGTGACCAGGATTTGAACCACGGTATCCAGCGGTGAGATCTTTATTTTGAAGTAAAATAAATATGGAATATTTAGAAACCAGATGTAAGTCGTGACGTACCATGTAAGTCTTGCACAAAACATCTGTATGACATGCACCGAACAAGTGGCTGCGCGGTTTAGATCACGTAGCTATATCAGCTTGCATTCGGGAGATAGTGGGTTCGAACCCCATTGTTGGCAGCTCTAAAGATGGTTTTCCGTGGTTTCCCATTTTCACACCGGGCAAGGTCATGATCGCTTCCTTCTAACTCCTAGCATTTTCCATTCCCATAAGACCTATCTGTGTCGGGACAATATAAAGCAAATTGTAAAAAAAAAAAGTATAACATGTATTCAAAGTACACTATACGATCTAACAATTCAAAACGTTACATGAAGAAGGAGAAGAAAGTATACCAAGCAGCTCTATGAACACTTCATTTAAGGGAACAGGTAACGGAAGGAAGAAGTGAGAGAAGGAAGAGTTGAGTGACGGAGTGACATTGCCACCGGTTTCTCACCAAGGTGGTCACGGACCAAATACCGGCCAGTGTATATGGAATTTTTGAAATGGAAAATTACATCCCTATGGTGAAGATTCTACATAAAACTCTGGTACGTGAATCCTCCAGGATGCTTTGATGAGAATCCAGTGATGATATCGCCTGCCTATCTCTCAAAGTATCTAAGAGACCGGTGAACAGGTGGAAGTTCTCGCCATGGACCGCACGTATACAGAAAATAGAAAATGTTCAGTTTTGTTCTTCACTATCGCCCGTTACTGCAGAAACAAGTAATACTCACGTGATCCTTATCCAGCTGTTTTGGCAATCATAGCTCTGCTGCCATTCTCCTACTCAATTATTCCAAGTACTATTTCATTCGGACCAGACATTTCACAGCCTGTGTTACTGAAAAGTTGTGGAACTTGTTTCATTCTGTCTTTTTACCATTTATCTCATCCGCAGTGGGGTCAGTTTTCCTTCCTCCACTTTGCTCTGTCGATGATATCATCCTCGGAGAGTTTGGATTAGCGCATATCCCCGACACTACATTCATCCACTTCATTTTGGGTCTACCTTCGGATTTCCAGCCAGGCATGGACAAGTTTAATGCCGTGTTCCTAATATAATCGATGGTTTTTCATTGAACATGCCCAAACTAGCGTAGTCTATTTTCTTGCAGCTTATCGGCGATGTCACGTTCACGAAGGCTACCTCGCTCCTTGCAACGCCGCGTATCCACCTCAACATCTTCACTGGGGTGCTCCAGCGTGGCTTTCTGGCATAGTCCAGGTCTCACTGCCACTGACCAAGACTGGCCTAGTGATAGTCTTTTATACTAGTCCCTTCAACTTAACAGGCATTCTTTTGTCACATACAACACCAGTTACTTACTGCCATTTGATCCAGGCAGCCGCGATATTGTGTTGAATATCGTATAGTAATGGGACATTCGATTCATTTTACTGAATCGATTCATTTGATTCCGTTCACGTTACTGAATCGATACAGTGATCCGATTCACGGCTCATTGGTCACCGCTCCTACTGCATCTGTGTAGTATGTGCTGGTAAGACAGCAGCAACAGCATTCA